>NC_042978.1:39123137-39423137 GCF_901001165.1 Salmo trutta | reverse complement strand
CCATAAAGTTTCCAGCTGCGCCTGAATCGACTAGCGCCTTATGCTGGAAAGAAGGAGAAAACAAGGGGAAAGTTACTAAAACGAACATGTGACCAACAGGGAGCTCTGGGTGAGGTTGGTGCTTACTCACCTGAGATGGACGAGGAGTGCTCCGCCTGCCATCCCGATTCCCAGAGGAGCTCCCCCAGCACCGGTCGGTAGTGTGTCCTCTCCAACCACACTGGGGACAAGGGGAGCCTCCTCCTCCGGTTCCCCTGGACGCGCCCCCCCTAGCTCCATAGGTATGGGAGCTGGAGGACCTGTAGGTGGAACCAACAGGGCCCCGTCTGGACGCCCGCGCGCAGCCAGCAGATTGTCGAGACGAATGGACATGTCGATCAGTTCATCTAGTGACAGGGTAGTGTCCCGACAGGCTAGCTCACGGCGGACGTCCTCCCGGAGGCTACACCGATGGTGGTCCATCAGGGCCCTGTCGTTCCACCCCGCTCCAGCAGTCAAGGTCCGGAACTCCAGAGCAAAGTCCTGTGCGCTCCTCGTCTCCTGACGCAGGTGGAACAGCCGTTCACCCGCCGCCCGGCCTTCTGCTGGGTGGTCGAACACGGCCCGGAAACGGCGGGTGAACTCGGGGTAGTGATCCCTTGCCGAGTCTGGGCCATACCACACTGCGTTGGCCCACTCCAGGGCACGTCCCGTTAAGCAGGAGACGAGGACGCTTACGCTCTCCTCTCCCGAGGGAGCCGGATGAACGGTAGCCAGGTACAAATCCAACTGTAGCAGGAACCCCTGGCACCCAGCCGCCGCTCCATCGTACTCCCTGGGGAGAGCCAGGCGTAGGGCTCCGGGTCCGGACGTCGGTGGAGGGGTAGATGGTGGAGGGGGATTTGGTGCTGGGGATGCGGTAGGGAGGCCACTCCTCTCCCATCGGTCCATCCTTTCCATCATCTGCTCCATCGCTGAGCCGATTCGGTGGAGGATGGTGGTATGGTGAAGGATCCGTTCCTCCATCGATGGGAGAGGAGGGGAGGCTGCTCCTGCTGACTCCATAGCGGGTGCGGGATTCTGTCACAGTGTTGCTAGGAGTGGTGGTAGGAGTCAGGCGCAGAGAGCAGAGGTACGGAACTTTGTGTTTATTTGAACAAAAAAACAATACGATCAACGCCAACACAAACGGCGTGGGAAAAATGCCAAGTGCCCAAAACAGGTGCACAGCATGCATATAATATTAAGTAATAAATCGGCAGCACATCCAACGACAAAAGTACAACCTGATGCTAAAATAATCCCGCACAACACTGGGCGGGCTAACCAGGCTTAAATAACCAAAATCAAAAGACCAAATGAGGAACAGGTGCAAACAATAAGACATACCAAACGAAAAGGAAAAAGGGATCAGCGGCGGCTAGTAGGTCGGTGACGACGACCGCCGAGCGCCGCCCGAGCAGGCAGGGGAGCCACCTTCGGTGGGATTCGTGACACACTAAATCAAAACAACAAAAACAACCGTCAACAGTTCCGTCAGGTTACAAGGAACAAAACAGAAAACTACCCACAAAACCCAAAGGAAAAACAGGCTGCCTAAGTATGGTTCCTAATCAGAGACAACAATAGACAGCTGCCTCTGGTTAGGAACCATACTCGGCCCAACACAAAGAAATACAACACATAGAATGCCCACCCTTACCTAACCACATAGAGAAACAAACCCTCTCTCTCAGGTCAGGGCGTGACAGTACCCCCCCCCCAAAGGTGCGCACTCCCGGCCGCAAACCTGAACCTATAGGGGAGGGTCCGGGTGGGCATCTATACTTGGCGGCAGCTCTGGTTCGGGGGTAGCCCCCACACGGCCTGCTGATCCCCCCCGCTTCTGTGTCACCGGAGGAACCTGACCGTGGATCAGCGCCGGAGGCTCTGAACTGCCGACCGCCGCCGGAGGCTCTGAACTGCCGACCGCCGCCGGAGGCTTCCTACGGGGAGCTGGAACCGGTCTCACCGGACTGGGGAGACACACTGAGGACCGAGTGCTCAAAGCAGGCACCGGCCTTACTGGGCTATTGAGGCGAACTGGAGGGAGAGCGCGAGGAGCAGGCACTGGACGTACTGGATTATGGAGGCGTACCGGAGAGAGAGTGCGAGAGGCATGCTCACCACAATAAGCACGGGGAGTTGGCTCAGGGCTCACCCCTGGCCCAGCCAAACTACCCGTGTGCCCCCCCAAAAAAATGTTTGGGGGCTGCCTCTCGTTCTTCCCCGGTAGGCTCCAATATCTGTCAATGACTTGCCCCCAAGTCCAGTTTCTCCTCTCCATCCATTCCATGTGTGACCAGGTGTCCATCTCTGCCTGGGCACACCGCTTGATCCAGTCATGGTGGGTAGTTCTGTAACGTTCGTCGTTCAAAGGGGACCAAGGCGCGCCATGTAAAGTGCTCATATTTAACTTTAATGAAAACACTAAATCAAAACAACAATAAGATGGGTTACAAATAACTCCCCTGTCAAGTCAATCACTGGGAGTAAACACAAATACTTCAAAATGAACAAAGCAGTTTAAATACCAGGAGGATACATCTCACTGTCAAATACTGTAATATATGTTCAAATTCCAGGAAGAAATGTCGAAAGGGTGTCTTCTACTCTGCCTTGGTACTGGGTTGCAATTTCAGTTATTTTAATTACATTTTGAGGTATTGATTTTTCTGACATATGGAGCTTGGCCTTATTGATCCGTATTCAGTAAGAAGCCCATGGACCACTAAAGTAGAGATGCTGTCTTTTAGATATATGTTATTATATCATGTTCATACACCACTGAGCCTGGCCTGTCATGTCATTTCAAATACGTTTCTGCTGATTTCATCATTTGGCTGCCCTGTATGAAGCCTGTTTGAGTCTATAACCAATGCAGTTATTAGGGACAATCAATGTGTCTCCAATGGCTGTTACAGTACTGTATGTGCCTGAGACCATTGTCTCTGCAGTGTAGAAATATAGATATCGCATCTTAATTTGATCACTTGTTTGTTACTGAGAATGTTCCTGCGCTGGAAATGCAGATGAGCTTCGTGATTTACATAAGTTCACTGAAAACCTGCACAAACACACAGTTATATACTGAACAAAAATATAAACGTAACATGCAACAATTTCTAGATTTTCCTGAGTTACAGTTCGTATAAGGAAGTCAGTGAATTGAAATAAATTCATTAGGCCCCAATCTATTGATTTCACATGACAGATACCTTAAAAAAAGTTAGTGGCCTGTATCAGAAAACCAGTAACCAAAAGTCAGTATCTGGTGTGACCACCATTTGCCTCTTGGAGTGCAGCACATCTCTTTTGTATAGAGTTGATCAGGCTGTTTGTGGCCTGTGGAATGTTGTCCCACTCTTTTTTTAATGGCAACAGCTCTGGTGGACATTCCTACAGGCAGCATGCCAATTGCCCGTTCCCTCAACTTGAGACCTCTGTGGAATTGTATTGTGTGACAAAACTGTCCCCAGGTGCACCTGTTTAATGATCATGCGGTTTAATCCCACCTGTCAATTGGATGGATTATCTTGGCAAAGGAGAAATACTCACTAACAGGGATGTAAACAAATGTGTGTACAACATTTGAGAGAAATAAGCTTTTTGTGCATTTGGAACATTTCCTGGATGACTGAGTTAAGCTTGGTACAGAAATACAATTCTATCACATTAACATTAGTACATAGCACGTCAATGTATTACAAATAGCTTTATCCTTATTAATACATTTTATACATCCATGTGGATGCAATTCTCATCGCTGAGGCTATTATATAAACAGTTTTATGGTAATATGGCTATATTGTCTCTTCTGAGTATCACAAAATTGTACCAAGCGGACCAGTTCGTAGCTGGATTCTTCACCAATCTTCCATACCTTCTCCAGAACACAAATGTCACTCGGTTCCCCAATTCTGTGAGTTGGAAGAATTTCTTGTGTCTCTCTATGGGACCCCTCTGTGTCTCAACTGGGCCATGTGGTTGTAAGATTCTTCTCTTAGAGTTTTTACAACCCTTTCACACAGGGCCTGGGTGGGGGAAGGTAGGTTGGGGGATGGTGCAAAGGGGGGGAGGGGGTCAACTGTCCTCCCTGTACTCAAAGAGGCCAACGTCATGACAGGACCAACACTTTACATGTTGCGTTTATATTTTAGTTCAGTGTATTAACAGTATTGCACTTTTCATGTAGCCTACTTTTTTCCAGCTAATAGCCTAACCACCGATCAAGCAACATTATGGACTAAACTTTCAAATCATGTTGCTACAATATACTGGTCAAATTAAGATCTGAGCGCCCATAATGACGTTGATAATGGTGTTTCATAGTTTGGAGGATGGTGATGATGCTAACAACCATGGATGATGATGATGATGAAGGTGTGTGTGTGTGTGTGTGTGTGTGTTGTACAGGGAAACCAAGCCCACCACTGAACCTAACACACACCCAGACCACAGAGGGAGAGTTGATTCTGAGCTGGAGCGACCCACAGCCCCATGCCAGCCCTGTCCAACTGAGCTACGAGGTCCGATACAATACCTCCCAAAGTACCTCTCACCTCAACTGGCTGGTAAGAACACACTGGCCTCCGAGCAAACACAACATCTAAGTACAGGTCTTACAGGAAAATAAAGCTAGTGACAATAATAATTTCACAGAGAACAAGAGCAAACACCTAGAGGATAGAGGATGTTGAAGAGTCTTAAGGCTACTCATGGTTGTTCTTAGATGTAGATATCATTTTTAGTTATGTTCTCAGTCATCACAATGCCATTTTGTATTTGTCAAATTGTCAATCCATGTTGACACTGCATTTTGCAGATGGAGTAACTTCTGTATGACATCTTGTGTTTCTCTCCCCTATTCCTCTGTTCCAGCACGTGGAGGTGTCTGGAGGCCAGTGGGTGTCTCTGACTGGACTGAGGCCTGGTCTGCACTACACTGTCCAGATCCGGTCTCGCCACCCTGCTCGGCCTCACCTGTGGAGTGACTGGAGCCAACGACATCGTATCCGTCTGGAAAGTGAGACCTCTCTCTCTGCACAGAAACATATACATCATAAACACACAGTTAACTTATCATACTCCCTTGACATCTACCTGCACAGTAAGACCTCTGCCTTGCCCTACTTACACACATTAAATATACAGTCAGATATAGTCCCCTCTCATACTGTGTCGTGTCTTTGGCATTATTAAAACTAAATTCTTATTATTACGCGATTAAACTGATTAATCGTGTAACTGTAATTAACTAGGAAGTCGGGGCACCAAGGAAAATATTCAGATTACAAAGTTATAATTTTCCTAATATATCTTTCAGATATTTTAATATCTGATCAATTAGTCTTCTGATTAATGATGTATTCTTTACCTCACGTCAGTCTCATTCCAAACGTCGTAAATTGTTGGTTATCTGCACGAACCCAGTCTTCACTATGAGTCATCCATACATCAATTGTCTTAAAATCATTTATTTACTAACTAGGTAATTCACAGAAATGCATAACAAACAGTAGATATCGTAACAAAGAAATGATAGAGGAATGTGCCCTAGTGGGCTAAACCGGCATGGCGGCTTGTTAGACAAAAGGGGAGTGGGGGGTCAGCTGAGATGGCACTACAGAGTTGATAATTATAACAATTGAAATACTAATCCTTTGCACATGAACGCTCACTCATTCGGGAACAATTGCAATCAATATATATATTTACGCTCAGTGTGTCGTCGGGATCTCTGTTGAAAAGTTAGTTTCTGTTGGAGAGTCTATCCGCCCTCTCTCTCTCTGTCGTGGTTAGAATGGGTAGTTCAGAGTGACATTCATTAAAGCCGTTATTGGACAGATGTTTCGGCGGTTGTCGGTCCTTCGCGTTCAATGATACCGAATTCCCATGACGCCAGACCATAACTGTGCTCATGGGCGGTCCTCTGATTTAGTTAGACTCCAAAGGGAATTGGAGTTTCCTTCATTAAACAGTCCAAAATCACATTACACAATTTCACAAACAGTTCCATCCTTATTAATTCATTTTATACCACCATTTAGATGTAAGTCTCATAGCTGAGGCTATTGTATAAACATGATTATGGTAATGTGGCGGTATTGTCTCTCATGAGTTTCACAAAATTGTACCAAACGGACCAGTTCGTAGCTGGATTCTTCATCAGAGAAACACATGCGGAATTGGTGCATTCAGTCGCTCTTTAAGACAAAAGGAGAAGCTATTTTCCTAGCACACTGTCATAAATCATCTGTGGTTGATAGATTTTGCCCACACAAACACACATATATGGGGAGACTGGCATGGGTCTGTACCTGCTGCATACTGTACTGTTAGAGACTCGAGGATTCATAGATATGCATTGCATTTCCATGCAGTTAATACTGTATACATTGGGTAACTTAGCAAACATATTTGGTTTGGAACCCCTGGATGAGGAGACTGGGATGGGTCTGTACCTGCTGCATACTGTACTGTTAGAGACGCGATGATTCATAAATATGCATTACATACACTTGCAGCTGATACAGTATACATTGGGCAACTTGGCCAACATATTTGGTTTGGAACCCCTGGATGAGGAGACTGGGATGGGTCTGTACCTGCTGCATACTGTACTGTTAGAGACGCGATGATTCATAAATATGCATTACATACACTTGCAGCTGATACAGTATACATTGGGCAACTTGGCCAACATATTTGGTTTAGAACCCCTGGATGAGGAGACTGGGATGGGTCTGTACCTGCTGCATACTGTACTGTTAGAGACGCGATGATTCATAAATATGCATTACATACACTTGCAGCTGATACAGTATACATTGGGCAACTTGGCCAACATATTTGGTTTGGAAATTGTGAAGTTGTCTCAGGTGTTCATTTTTATTGTTTATTATCTACTTCACTTGCTTTAACATTACCAAGATAATAAACAATACAAATGAACAGTAAACATTACTCACAAAATTTCCAAAAGAATAAAGACATTTCAAATGTCATATTATGTCTATATACAGTGTTGTAACGATGTGTAAATAGTTAAAGTACAAAAGGGAAAATAAATAAACATAAATATGGGTTGTATTTACAATGGTGTTTGCTCTTCACTGGTTGCCCTTTTCTTGTGGCAACTGGTCACAAGTCTTGCTGCTGTGATGGCACACTGTGGTATTTCACCCAGTAGATATGGGAGTTTATTAGCTTATTCTCCCCTTTCTGTCTCTCTCGCCCTCTCTTTCTCCCTCCCTGCCCCTCTTCTCATCTATCTCTCCCTCTCTCAGTGATGACTACATCATGCAGAGAGTCGGTTTTTGGAGGTTGTCTGTTTTTGTCCCTTTCCTCCTATAGCTTTACTGCAGAGCTGTAGATTCATCTGTCAGCCCTGTCAGCCCTCTCTCTGACTCACATGATGAAGGCTCTTCATAAAGGACAAAGACAGGGAATGAAAGATGGGGACCACTGAGGGATTCTGCCCCAGTGTAGAAGTGATTATTGAAAACGCACACACAGAGGAGCCAGGACCATGGAAATATACAGTTGAAGTCGTAGGTTTACATACATTTAGCTTGGCGACATTAAAACTCGTTTTTCAACCACTCCACAAATGTCTTGTTAACAAACTATAGTTTTGGCAAGTCGGTTAGGACATCTACTTTGTGCATGACACAAGTAATTTTTCCAACAATTGTTTATAGACAGATTATTTGACTTATAATTCACTGTATCACAATTCCACTGGGTCAGAAGTTTACATACACTCAGTTGACTGTGCCTTTTAAACAGCTTTGAAAATTCCAGAAAATTATGTCATGGCCTTAGAAGATTCTGATAGGCTAATTGACATCATTTGAGTCAATTGGAGGTGTACCTGTGGATGTATTTCAAGGCCTACCTTCAAACTCAGTGCCTCCTTGCTTGACATGGAAAATCAAAAGAACTCAGCCAAGACCTCAGGAAAAGAATTGTAGACCTCCACAAGTCTGGTTCATCCTTGGGAGCAATTTCCAAACGCCTGATGGTACAACGTTCATCTGTACAAACAATAGTATGCAAGTATAAACACCATGGGACCACGCAGACGTCATACCGCTCAGGAAGGAGATGCGTTCTGTCTCCTAGAGATGAATGT
Organism: Salmo trutta; assembly: GCF_901001165.1. Lineage (NCBI taxonomy): Eukaryota > Metazoa > Chordata > Actinopteri > Salmoniformes > Salmonidae > Salmo > Salmo trutta. Next base: position 39,414,982 of record NC_042978.1, on the reverse strand, counting down.
ACTTTGGTGCGAAAAGTGCAAATCAATCCCAGAACAACAGCAAAGGACCTTGCGAAGATGCTGGAGGAAACGGGTACAAAAGTATCTATATCCACAGTAAAACGAGTCCAATATCGACATAACCTTAAAGGTCGCTCAGCAAGGAAGAAGCCACTGCTCCAAAACCGCCATAAAAAAATCCAGACTACGGTTTTCAACTGCACATGGGGACAAAGATTGTACTTTTTGGAGAAATGTATTCTGGTCTGATGAAACAAAAAAAGAACTGTTTGGCCATAATGACCATCGTTATGTTTGGAGGAAAACGGGGGAGGCTTGCGAGCTGAAGAATACCATCCCAACCGTGAAGCACGGGGGTGGCAGCATCATGTTTTGGGGGTGCTTTGCTGCAGGAGGGGCTGGTGCACTTCACAAAATAGATGGCATCATGAGGGAGGAAAATTATGTGGATATATTGAAGCAACATCTCAAGACATCATTCAGGAAGTTAAAGCTTGGTCGCAAATTCGTCTTCCAAATGGACAATGACCACAAGCATACTTCCAAAGTTGTGGCAAAATGGCTTAAGGACAACAAAGTCAAGGTATTGAAGTGGCCATCACAAAGCTCTGACGTCAATCCTATAGAAAATGTGTGTGCAGAACTGATAAAGAGTGTGCGAGCAAGGAGGCCTACAAATCTGACTCCGTTACAGCAGGTCTGTCAGGAGGAATGGGCCAACATTCACCAACGTATTGTGGGAAGCTTGTGGAAGGCTACCCGAAACGTTTGACCCAAGTTGAACAATTTAAAGGCAATGCTACCAAATACTAATTGAGCGTATGTAAACTTCTGACCCACTGGCAATGTGATGAAAAAAATAAAAGCTGAAATAAATATTTCTCTACTATTATTCTGACATTTCACATTCTTAAAATAAAGTGGTGATCCTAACTGCCCTACGACAGGGGATTTTTACTAGGATTAAATGTCAGGAATTGTGAAACTGAGTTTAAATGTATTTGGCTGAGGTGTATGTAAACTTCCGACTTCAACTGTGATGATATTTATATTGGTCAAGACAAACACATACAGACACACATGTACACACACACGCAGAGCCATTTGTAAAAATATTGTCCTCCCTCCCTCCCTCCCTCGCACACTCACTCTTTCTTTCTCTCTTTATTACACTTGAGAGGTCTCATTGCTAAGAGGAAGATCATTACATGCAACTAATCACCTAGGCTATTGCCCTTTTTAGCTTTCAGTCAATAGATTTGATTTTGTGTGCCTCATAAACAAACAGAAAATAACTTAAACTGGAAGAGTGAGCAAAGCTATCATTAAGGCAACGGTTAGCTATTTGAAGAATCTCAAATATAAAATATTTTTTGGGTTACTACATGATTCTTTGTGTTATTTCATAGTTTTGATATCTTCACTATTATTCAATAGTTAAAATTATACAATGTAGAAAATAGTCCAAATAAAAACCCTTGTAGTTTTAAAACTTTTGACCAGTAGTGAACATATGAGATGAGTAATGCAAAATATGTCAACATTATTAAATTGACTAGTGTTCCATTTTTTAAAGTGGCCAGTGATTTCAAGTCTATGTATGTAGGCAGCAGCCTCTAATGTGCTAGTGATGTTTATTTAACCTGTTGGGGCTAGGGGGCAGTATTTGCACGGCCGGATAAAAAACGTATCCGATTTAATCTGGTTACTACTCCTGCCCAGTAACTAGAATATGCATATAATTATTGGCTTTGGATAGAAAATACCCTAAAGTTTCTAAAACTGTTTGAATGGTGTCTGTGAGTATAACAGAACTCATTTGGCAGGCCAAAACCTGAGAAGATTCCTTACAGGAAGTGGCCTGTCTGACTATTTCTTGCCCTCCTTGATAATCTCTAACAAAAACAGGGGATCTCTGGCATGACGTGACACTGCCTACGGCTCCCATAGGCTCTCAGAACCCGGGAAAAACCTGAATGACGTAATTCAAGGCCCAGGCTGAAACACACTAGCGCATTTGGCAAGTGCTCTATCAGAGGGCCATTAGACTGAGGCTCGTGCATGAGGGGATAGCATGCTTTTACTTTCACTCTCTTTGTAATAAAAAAACGATTTCCCGGTCGGAATATTATCGCTTTTTTACGAGAAAAATGGCATAAAAATTGATTTTAAACAGCGGTTGACATGCTTCGAAGTACGGTAATGGAATATTTAGATTTTTTTTGTCACGAAATGCGTCGTGCTCGTAACCCTTATTTACCCTTTCGGATAGTGTCTTGAACGCACGAACAAAACGCCGCTATTTGGATATAACAATGGATTATTTGGGACCAAACCAACATTTGTTATTGAAGTAGAAGTCCTGGGAGTGCATTCTGACGAAGACAGCAAAGGTAATAACATTTTTCTTATAGTAAATCTGACTTTGGTCAGGGCTAAACTTGCTGGGTGTCTAAATAGCTAGCCCTGTGATGCCGGGCTATCTACTTAGAATATTGCAAAATGTGCTTTCACCGAAAAGCTATTTTAAAATCGGACATATCGAGTGCATAGAGGAGTTCTGTATCTATAATTCTTAAAATAATTGTTATGTTTTTTGTGAGCGTTTATCGTGAGTAATTTAGTAAATTCACCGGAAGTGTTCGGTGGGAATGCTAGTCACATGCTAGTCACCTGCTAATGTAAAAAAGCTGGTTTTTGATATAAATATGAACTTGATTGAACAGACATGCATGTATTGTATAACATAATGTCCTAAGATTGTCATCTGATGAAGATCATCAAAGGTTAGTGCTGCATTTAGCTGTGGTTTGGGTTTATGTGACATTATATGCTAGCTTGAAAAATGGGTGTCTGATTATTTCTGGCTGGGTACTCTGCTGACAATCTAATGTTTTGCTTTCGTTGTAAAGCCTTTTTGAAATCGGACAGTGTGGTTAGATTAACGAGAGTCTTGTCTTTAATATGCTGTAAAATAGTCAAGCGTCCCACCTAGCCCAGAGAGGTTAATAGTCTGATGGCCTTGAGATGGATGCTTTTCAGTCTCTCTTTCCCAGCTTTGATGCATCTCGACTGACCTCGCCTTCTTGATGATGATAGCGGGGTGAACAGGCAGTGGCTCGTGTGGTTGTTGTCCTTGTTGATGTTTTTGGCCTCCCTGTGACATTGGGTGCTGTAGGTGTCCAGGAGGGCAGGTAGTTTGCCCCCAGTGATGCGTTGGGCAGACCGCACCACCCTCTGGAGAGCCTTGCGGTTGTGGGCGGTGCAGTTGCCGTACCAGGCGGTGATACAGCCCGACAGGATGCTCTCAATTGTGCATCTGTAAGCGTTTGTGAGGGTTTTAGGTGCCAAGCTACATTTCTACAGCCTCATGAGGTCGAAGAGGCACTGTTGTGCCTTCTTTACCACGATCTCTGTGTGGTTGGACCATTTCAGTTTGTCAGTGATGTGTACGCTGAGAAATGTGAAGCTTTCCACCTTGTCCACTGCGGTCCCGTTGATGTGGATAGGAGGGGTGCTCCCTCTGCTGTTTCCTGGAGTCCACGATCATCTCCTTTGTTTTGTTGACGTTGAGTGAGAGGTTATTTTCCTGGCACCACACTCCGAGCCCTCACCTCCTCCCTGTAGGCTGTCTCGTCATTGTTGGTAATCAAGCCTATTTCTGTTGTGTCGTCTGCAAACTCGATGATTGCGTAGGAGGGGTGCTTGGCCACGCAGTCATGGGAGTACAGGCAGGGTTCAGACCTAGGGCCTCGAGCTTAATGATGAGCTTGGAGGGTACTATGGTGTTGAATGCTGAGATATAGTCAATGAACAGCATTCTTACGTAGGTATTCTTCTTGTGCAGATGGGATAGGGCAGTGTGATGGCGATTGCATCGTCTGTGGATCTATTGGGGCGGTAAGCAAATTGAAGTGGGTCTAGGGCGACAGGTAAAGTAGAGGTGATATGATCCTTGACTAGCCTCTCAAAGCACTTCATGATGACAGAAGTGAGTGCTACGGGGTGATAGTCATTTATTTCAGATACCTTTGCTTTCTTGGGTACAGGAACAATGGTGGCCATCTTGAAGCATGTGGGGACAGCAGAGTGGGATAGGGAGAGATTGAATATGTCCGTAAACACACTAGCCAGCTGGTCTGCGCATGCTCTGAGGACGAAGCTAGGGATGCCGTCTGGGCCGGCAGCCTTGCGAGGGGTTTACATGCTTAAATGTCTTACTCACGTCAGCCACAGAGAAGGAGAGCCCACAGTCCTTGGTAGCTGGCCGCGTCGGTGGCGGTGTATTATCCTCAAAGTGGGTGAAGAAGGTGTTTAGTTTGTCTGGAAGCAAGACATTGGTGTCCACGACGTGGCTGGTTTTCCTTTTGTAGTCCGTGATTGTCTGTAGACCCTGCCATATATGTCTCTTGTCTGAGACGTTGAATTGCGACTCCACGTTGTCTTTATGCTGACATTTTGCCTGTTTGATTGCCTTGCGGAGGGAATAACTACACTGTTTGTATCCTGCCATATTCCCAGTCACCTTGCCATGGTTAAAAGCGGTGGTTCGTGCTTTCAGTTTTGCACGAATGCTGCAATCTCTCCACGGTTTCTGGTTAGGGTAGGTTTTAATATTCAGTGGGTACAACGTCTCCTATACACTTCCTGATAAACTCAGTCACCGTATCAGTATATTTGGCAATATTATTCTCGGAAGCTACCCGGAACATATCCCAGTCCGTGTGATCAAAACATTCTTGGTGCGTGGATTCCGATTGGTCAGACCAGCATTGGAGAGTCCTTAGCACGGGTACATCCTGTTTGAGTTTCTGCCTATAGGAAGGGAGGAGCAAAACAGAGTTGTGGTCAGATTTGCCGAAAGGAGGGCGGGGGAGGGCCTTGTAGGCATCCCGGAAGTTTGAGTAGCAGTGGTTGAGTGTTTTAGCAGCGCGAGTACTTCAGTCAATGTGCTGATAGAACTTGGCCAGCCTTTTTCTCAAATTTGCTTTGTTAAAATCCCCAGCTACAATAAATACAGCCTCAGGATATGTGGTTTCCAGTTTGCATAAAGTCTAGTGAAGTTCTTTGAGCGCCGTCGTGGTATCGGCTTGAGGGGGGATATACACGGTTGTGACTATAACTGAAGAGAATTCTCTTGGGAGTTAATACGGTCTGCATTTGATTTTGAGGTATTCTAGGTTGGGTGAACAAAAGGACTTGAGTTCCTGTATTTTATCACAATCACACAATGAGTCGTTGATCATGAAACACACCCACCCTTCTTCTTCCCGGAGAGATGTTTATTCCATCTGCGCAATGAACTGAGAAACCAACTGGCTGGATCGACTCAGACAGTATGTCCCGAGACAGCCATGTTTCTGTGAAAGAGAGTATGTTTTCATCGCTGATGTATCTCTTGAAAAAAAATCCTCACCCTGAGCTCGTCAACTTTATTATCGGGGCGGCACGGTAGCCTAGTGGTTAGAGCGTTGGGCTAGTAACCGAAAGGTTGCAAGTTCGAATCCCCGAGCTGACATGGTACAAATCTGTCTTTTTGTCCCTGAACACTGTTCCTAGGCCGTCATTGAAAATAAGAATTTGTTCTAAACTGACTTGCCTAGTTAAATAAAGGTAAAAAAAATAATTTTCCAGAGACTAAACATTAGCCAGTAATATACATCGGAAGCTGTGTGTGGTGTGCACGCCTCCTAAGTCAGACTAGAAGACCACTCCGAGTACATCTCCTCCACTGGTGGTGTTTTGGGTCGGCCTCTGGAATCAGTTCAATTGCCCTGGATCCGCTTCAGGAAAGTCGTATTCCTGGTCGTAATGCTGGTGAGTTACCACCGCTCTGATATCCAATAGTTCTTCCCGGCTGTATGTAAGAACACAAAAAAAATTCTGGGCTAATAATGTAAGAAATAATAGATTAAAAACTAAATACTACAAAGTTTCCTAAGAGCTAGAAGCATGGCAGCCCTCTCTGTCAGCTCCATTTTATGTTACAGCCTTATTCTAAAATTGATTCATTCTGGTTTTTTTACCGCATCAATCTACAAACAATACTACATAATGACAAAGCAAAAACAGGATTGTAGAAATGTAGAAAAATAGAAAATATAGAAAACTGAAATATCACCTTTACATAAGTATTCAGACCCTTTATGCAGCACTTTGTTGAAGCACCTTTGGCAGCGATTACAGCTTCGAGTCTTCTTTGGTATGGCGCTACAAGCTTGGCACACCTGTATTTGGAGAGTTTCTCCCATTCTCTGCAGAACCTCTCAAGCTCTGTCAGGTTGGATGGGGAGTGTCACTGCACAGCTATTTTCAGGTCTCGCAAGAGATGTTCCATCAGGTTCAAGTCCGGGGTCTGGCTGGTCCACTCAAGAACATTCAGAGACTTGTCCTAAAGCCACTCCTGCATTGTCTTGGCTGTGTGCTTAGGGTCGTTGTCCTGTTGGAAGGTAAACCTTCACCCCAGTCGGAGGTTCTGAGCGCTCTGGAGCAGGTTTTCATCAAGGATCTCCCTGTACTTTGCTCTGTTCATCTTTCCCTCAATCCTGATTAGTTTCCCAGTCCTTGCCACTGAAAAATATCCCCATAGCATGATGCTGCCACTACCATGCTTCACCTTAGGGATGGTGCCAGGTTCCCTCCAGACGTGACACTTGGCATTCAGGCCGAAGAGTTCAATCTTGGTTTCATCAGACCAGCGAGTCTCTTGTTTGTCATGGTCTGAGAGTCCTTTAGGTGCCTTTTGGCAAACTCCCAAACCACAAAGGCCTGATTTTAGAGGAGTCCTTTTGGAAGGTTCTCCCATCTCCACAGAGGAATTTAAATTTGAAAGAAATTATGCTAATTGAATCCATTTTAGAATAAGGCTGTAACGTAACAAAATGTGGAAAAAATCAAGAGGTCTGAATTCTTTCTGAATGCACTGTATAGTGTACCACACAAATGGCCAAATTCAGGCTACTGTGCAACTTGCTATTCAGGTAGGATGCAACTTTTTATTTTATTTTCATATTTTTAATCATTTGTGTTATTATTATTATTATTATTGTATATCATTTTATTATTGTAGCCTATTTATTAATCTAAACCAGTTCTTTAAATATGCAAAAATCTGTCTTTTTGAATTGGGTGCTCCATATTTAGTTTAAGATTCTTGGTAATTGCTGCAATATAGCCTGTTCAAAACTTCTGTGAAGGTTTAAACTAGTTTGCAAGTGTTTTGTTTCATTCTGTTGAGTCATTTTCTTTGGCCAAATTAAGTTCCAACTGTAATGTGTTTGCTGCGATACAATTTCCACCTCGGATTTTCCCTATAAACAATGGCTTGACTTACTTTTGACATTACCCTAATAAAGTTTAGAAAAGTTTGTGAAGGTTTGATGTGATGTTATACAGTTTTTCTGACTGAGTTCACTTTGCTTTGTTTCAGATGTGACATATCTCCCTGAGAGAGTGGTGGCCAGCTTTGGAGACAGCGTGACCGTCTATTGCGTGTTCAATGACCTCAGGGTGAACGCCAGCACCACGGTCTGGATTCTGAACTCCCGTGACCGCCTTCCTAAGAGCCAGTACACTGCAGTCAACGACCGTGTCAGTAAAATAACAGTTCGACCATCGGAGCAGAGACTGTCTGACACCCTGCATTGCTGCCAACCTTTAGGGGAGACGTATAGCTGTAACTACCGCTACTCAACGATATACATTAAAGGTGTGCTGGGATGGATGGTTGGATGCATAGATGGATGGATGTCAGGGTTTGGATGGATGTCAAGGTTTAGATTGATATAGGGTTGGGATTGGGTTAGGGTTAGACCTCAGGAAATGTATTTATTTGATGTAAATTATCTGTGTGTTTCAGATCCGGTCATTGATATCAGCTGTGTGACCAATGGGGATCTGGACAGCATGACCTGTAGGTGGAACAACCTACCTATAGGTGGAATCAACTTCATGTCCAGGTAAACACTACTTACAGCATTGTATAACCTACACAAACATCTGTACAACCTACACGAGTACATACACCTGTACAACCTACACAAAAACCTGTACAACCTACACATATAGTTTAAAGTGACTATTGGTTATCTTATATCTTGTGATTAAGATCAGTCTATTAGAGCATTTGAAATACTGGAGGATCTTACATTTGGCTCTTTGTTAAAGATGTATTATACATAAATCTCTCTGCCATTTCCTGGTTTCTACAATTTTATATATATATATATATGTATGTATGTATGTATGTATGTATGTATGTATGTATGTATGTATGTATGTATGTATGTATGTATGTATGTATGTATGTATGTATGTATGTATGTATGTATGTATGTATGTATGTATGTATGTATGTATGTATGTATGTATGTATGTATGTATGTATGTATGTATGTATATATATATATATATATATATATATATATATATATATATATATATATATATATATATATATATATATATATATATATATATATATGTGTATATATATATATGTGTATATATATATGTGTATATATATATATGTGTATATATATATATGTGTATATATATATATGTGTATATATATATGTGTATATATATATGTGTATATATATATATGTGTATGTATATATATATATATATAGATATATATATATACACACACACACACACACACACACATCTATAGATCTATATATATACACACATCTATAGATCTATATATATATACACACATCTATAGATCTTTATATATACACATACATCTATATATATCTATATCTATATATATATAGATAGACGTATATATATATATATATATATATATATATATATATATATATATATATATATATATATATACATATACATATATATATATATATATAGATAGATAGACGTATATCGATAGATCTATATATATATAGATAGATTGATAGATAGATAGATCTATAAATATATGTATATATTTATATAAATATATATAGCTAAACAATTAACCATAATCCCAACCCATACAATACTACTAGCGCTACAAACGGATTGTCATAGCTAGCAACCATGCAATAGCGCACATAGAACAGATCTACTGTTTCTATCACGGAACCCAAACCGGCAGCCTGGTTTGAGCCCGGGACCCTTGCACACATCAACAACAGTCACCCACGAAGCATCGTTACCCATCGCGCCACAAAAGCCGCGGCCCTTGCAACGCAAGGGGAACAACCACCTCAGGTCTCAGAGCGAGTGACGTCACCGATTGAAACGCTATTAGCGCGCACCACCGCTAACTAACTAGCCATTTCACATCAGTTACACTCACCCCCCTTTTGACCTCCTCCTTTTTCCGCAGCAACCAATGATCTGGGTCAACAGCATCAATTTAACCGTGTAGGTTCCGTCCCTCTCTTCGCCCCGACCTTGGCTCGAACCAGGGACCCTTGCACACATCAACAACTGACACCCACGAAGCATCGTTACCCATCGCGCCACAAAAGCCGCGGCCCTTGCAACGTAAGGGGAACAACCACTTCAGGTCTCAGAGCGAGTGACGTCACTGATTGAAACGCTATTAGCGCGCACCACCGCTAACTAACTAGCCATTTCACATCGGTTACATATCGCTGCAGAATGCTGTGGTAGCCATACTGGTTAAATGGGCCTTAAATTCTAAATAATTCAGTGTGCCCAGCAAAGCACCATCACACCTTCCTCCTCCATGCTTCACTGTGGGAACCACACATGCGGAGATCATCCGTCCACCTACTCTGCGTCTCACCAAGACATTCCGGTTGGAACCAAAAATCTCAAATTTGGACTCCTCAGACCAAAGGACAGATTTCCACCGGTCTAATATCCATTGCTCGTGTTTCTTGGCCCAAGTAAGTCTCTTCTTCCTATTGGTGTCCTTTAGCAGTGATTTCTTTGCAGCAATTCGACCAAGAAGGCCTGATTCACGCAGTGTGGTATGGTTCATGAGACAGTAGATTACTTATAAGGTTCTTGGTCAGGGTGGATGGGGGGTGTATAACGTGAATGTCTAGCAACCCAAAGGTTGCATGTTTGAGTCTCATCACGGTCAACTTTAGCAACTACTTACAGTACTACTTTTTAGCTATTTGTGACCTGTTTCAGGAAACTAGGTGTACAGTATGTCGCGGGTCACTACTTCACACGAGAGCCATTTCAATGTAATCTTTTTTTTTTTTTTTTTATCAAATTGAGTTTTTGGGCAGAAATGACTCCTGCAACGTGAACTTTCATGTGCCTTAATAACAAACTTGTATGCCATCTGTAAATATGAATAAAATTGTTAAATTATGAGCCGAGTTGGTTTAGCCACAGAAAAAGTGAGCAACCTTCCCGCTAGCCATGATTGGCTGAGATAATGAGTGGGCTGGACATGCCGAGAGATGAGTTCGGATTGGTCTGCCATATAGCACGCTTCTGTCTATTTGAGCTGGTTAGCATGTGTAGGTAATCCTGTATAACGCGGCTTTAAAAATATACATATATTGCTTAGTAGAACTGCATAAGTGTTGCTCTCCATTTTCTGGAGGACCTGAGTTTTGAAATCAGTGGGATGGTTGGATGGTTGGATGGATGGATGGATGGATGGAGTATGATAGCTAAAGAGATGGACAAAACACCTGTCTCTGGATTACATCTTTAAACTAAGGACAACCATGGCATCTGTGACAGGGCTAGGCCCACCTAAATGGAGGGAGACAGATTTACGTTTACTATGTTACATCTACCCCTGAGTCCAGGTTGTAAAGCAAAATGTAAATGACTGTGTGTGATAATTTGTGAATTATTGCCGTGATTTCAAAACTCAGGCAGTGTAGAAGTTTAGACTTGTTGCATACCATTGACTATGACATGGTTCATACATACCCAGAAGTGGTAAAGGTGTTTTCACCCTGACTGTGTGTGTGTGTGTGTGTGTGTGTCCGTTAAATTCTCCAGGGTGGCCGACCTGTCCTGTGACGTCATGGAGGAGGCGGAGAGGGTGGGTGTGCCAGTGGGTGTGGTCAGGCAGGCGAAATGTGAATCCAGCGGCTATAGGGGAGTGAAGAGCTGCAACCTGCAGCCAATAAGAGTGACTTCCTGCTACAAGCTGTGGATGGAGGCCAAGACAGACAACAGCACGAGGTCACATCCTGTCTACATCACACCTATGGACCACGGTGAGTTAGGACCAGTATAGGAGTTCTGGTCTTGTTACATTTATTTTCTTACATGTTGTGGCTTTTTGGAACCTACTGCACCAGTATGTGTTAATAATATTTACTATATTTAAAAAAATAATGTATAGCTTTTAGTTTGCTTGATCAGGCTACATAATGACTGTCCTCTCCCTTCCTCTAGTGAAGCCCCATCCTCCCTCAGGCCTTGAGGCAGTGAGCATGCCCAGTGGGGTCCTAAAGCTGGCGTGGGTGCCCCCAGAACTGCCCATCTACGATATGCAGTACCAGGTTCGCTATGCCCTTTCAACTGGCAGGGCCCATCCATTCTGGCAGGTACGTAGGGCTCTTGCCATAGTGCTCTGGTCAAAGTGGTGCACTATGTAGGGATCATCAACTAGATTCAGCCGGGGGCCGATTTATTCTTGAACGGATGGTCACGGGGCCAGAACATAATTACAAATAATTTGTGGACTGCAAATTGACCGCAAGAAACCCAAACACACATATAATATTTGACTAAAACATAATAATTTCAAACCGTGTTTACATTGGTATACGATTACATATCGTATGGCTGGAGACGCCAAATGAAGAACTGTTTGAAATTGTGATCATTCTGTGTACTTGGTGACTGTACAGTTTAAAATAAGTATTTTTTACCAAGTTTTTTTTATATAAAAAGTGTTTGGGAATAATTTTGGAACAGATATTTCCAATATTAAAATCAATTGGAGCTGATTTGCTGGTGTTTTTATAGTATTTTATGTCAAAAACATTTTTTATATCTAACTTTGTTTTGCTCAGAAAACCTGGGAGGCGAAATAAAATCACCGGCGGGTTAAATTCGGCCAGTGGGCTGCTAGTTGGGGAACCCTGAATAGGGGGCCATATCGGATGCGGCCTTGAGCTCATCTTGCTCCAACCGCCTGGCCATGATCATCAGCTCGTCTCTATTTTCTATCTATCTCCTATCTCTGATCTAAGAGTGGCATTATTTGCCCTAAAATACATGGCATTTACTGGTAGAGGAACACTGACTTGGTGGCATGAAGCAGAATACGTCATTTTAATAAAACCTTTGATTAACACTTTTTGAAAATGCCCACTATCTTTGGGCACATGGGTATTTTGGAAGTTTTTCCTCCATTCAAAATGTTCCCTCGCTTGCTGGGTCACATAACATTCATATCTTTTAAGACATACATTATACACTATATATACAAAAGTATATGGACAACCCTTAAAATTAGTGGATTCGACTATATCAGCCATACCCGTTGCTGACAGGTGTATAAAATTGAGCACACAGCCATGCAGTCTCCATAGACAAACATTGGCAGTAGAATTGCTTGACTGAAGGGCTCAATGACTTTCAACATAGCACCATCACAGGATGCCAACTTTCCAACAAGTCAGTTCGTCAACTTTCTGCTCTGCTAGAGCTGCCCCGGTCAGCTGTTATTGTGAAGTGAAAATGTCTAGGAGCAACAACATCTCAGCCGTGAAGTGGTAGGCCGCACAAGCTCACAGAACAGAACCGCCGAGTGCTGAAGCACATAGCGTGTAAATATAGTCTATCCTAGGTTGCAACACTCACTACCGAGTTCCAAACTGCCTCTGTAAGCAATATCAGCACAATAACTGTAAGTCGGGAGCTTCATGAAATGGGTTTCCATGGCCGAGCAGCCACACACAAGCATAAGATCACCATGCGTAATGCCAAGCGTCAGCTGGAGTGGTGTAAAGCTCGCGGACATTGGACTCTGGAGCAGTGGAAATGTGTTCTCTGGAGTGATAAATCACGCTTCACAAATCTGGGTTTGGTGGATGCCAGGAGACCGCTACCTGCCCGAATGCATAGTGCCAACTGTAAAGTTTGGGGGAGGAGGAATAATGCTCTGGGACTGTCTTTCATGGTTCGGGCTAGGCCCCTTAGTTACAGTGAAGGGAAATCATAAATGCTACAGCATACAGTGACATTCTAAACGATTCTGTGCTTCCAACTTTGTGGCAACAGTTTGGGGAAGGCCCTTTCCTGTTTTCAGCGTGACAATGCCCCTGTGCACAAAGCGAGGTCCATACAGAAATTATTTGTCGAGATTGGTGTGGAAGAACTTGACTGGCCTGCGCAGAGCCCTGACCTCAACCCCATCAAACACCTTTGGGATGAATTGGAAAGCTGACTGCGAGCCAGGCCTAATCACCCAACATCAGTGCCCGACCTCACTAATGCTCGTCTGAATGGAAGCAAGTCCCCGCAGCAATGTTCCAACATCTAGTGGAAAGCCTTCCCAGAAGAGTGGAGGCTGTTATGGCAGCAAAGGGGGGACCAACTCCATATTAATGCCCATGGTTTTGGAATGAGATGTTCGAAGAGCAGGTCTCCACATAACTTTCGTCATATAGTGTATTTTCCCAATATCCATTTGCTTTTGAGTTAATGGATAAATATTTATTGATTTTGAAGCTCTATCATTGAAAAATAAATGATTTGGTGTAAATATGTGATTTAATTGGGATATGTTCCACAGGTCCTAGCTCTGCAGACTGAGTCGTGGGCTGAGGTCCTTGAACCAGATGTGTGTGGGGTGTACAATGTGCAGGTCCGCTGTAAGCACATCAACGGCTCCGGGACCTGGAGTGACTGGAGCCACTTGCTCTACACCACCACTCACAACAGCAGAGGTACAGTATTGTACTGGATGACTTCCTCATCACTTCATGCATGTCATTTCACTTTTATTTATACAGGTTAGTGTCATTGTCATAAAAAAGAAATAGAAAGGTCCAGAATGTTTTTGGGGTGATTTCACTTGTTTTTGAGAAACCTACCAGCGATTCGCTTCGTCATCCTCGTTGTACAGTACGGGGGTCCGAATAAACATTAACAAATGCTCCAAAAACACCCAAATATGTCCTTTTAGAAACTAAAACTCTCTCAGTATACCGATGTAGGTCTTTAGAACTTTATCCGCAACGTTATATTCCATTTTGTGCGACTCGAGCCGTTTCCCGATCCAGCTGTTCCAATTTTCATGTAGCCTGCTGCCAAATGGAAAATAACGTTCTGATAGAAAATTCAAGCCTCAGTCATACAGTAGGTACACGTGCACACATGCATACACACAGCTGTAACATCTATATTCTGTTCTCTCAGCTCCTGAACAGGGTCCTGATTTCTGGCGAGTGTTTCAGGAGGATCCAGCAAGTATGCAGACGAACGTCACTCTTCTCTTCGAGGTACAGTCCATAGCCTTCAGAGAACACATTACATGTTTCATAGTATGTGGTTTAAATGTCAACATCAGAGAGAGTTAGATTAATTGAACAGGTGTACGAAGGTGCCTCCTCTCCTTCCACTACATCGTTGTTCTTAGTTTATTCTGAAAATACTAGATGAGTCAGTGCAATACAGCAGTACTCAGTTACCGATCTCAGATCAGAGAATATAAGGAAGTAGCACATTGGGTAACAAATCCTCATTAGAGTCCTTGATAGTCTCAACTCTTCCCTCTCCTCTTCCCCATAGCATTCCCCCATAGTGGAGCCAACCTACTGTGTGGAGGAACTTGTAGTACAGCACCAGGACTCTGGGGGCACTGTTACTGAGGAGCGAATAGGCCTGGTGTCATCCTATAGCTTTGAGTGGAGAGAGGAGGTCCACTCTGTGACGGTCAAGGCTCAGAACAGCCAGGGTTCTTCCACTCGGAACACCCACATGACCCTGGATAGACACCCCAAACGTAAGTCGCTGCTGAAAAATACACTGAATGGGAATGTACTGTATTTGTATAGGGCTGAAGGATTTTTATACCCAGTACACAGACTACTAGCATAAACAGATTACTAGCAGTCAAAAGAGTTTGCATTCAGAAACAAATATCTGTAAAGAAAGAAAATGTTCTTTGAAAACTGCTTGTTTGTTTTCCCAATTTAAATAACATATATTGAGTTGGTGTTCTTGCTTCATGTCATAGTCAGTTGAAATACTATGTTTCTGACTTCGTGGTCATCAGTGAGAGATAACAGGCATGTTGGTCCCAACTGGGCATGCTCACTACCTCAAGGTCCGAGGGGGGTGCGGCTTCACTAGAGAGGGAGAGGAGAGGAAGGGTGAGGGCAGCAGCAGGTAGCCTGGTGGTTAAAAACTTTGGGCCAGTTTACTGAAAGGTCGCTGGCATGAATCCCGAGCCGACTAAGTGGAAAATCTGTTGATGTTCCCTTAAGCAAGGCACTTAACCCTAATTGCTCCTGTAAGTCGCTCTGGGTACGAGTGTCTGCTAAATAACTAAAATGTAAATGATTAGGCATGTTGATGTCAGTTAAAAGCCTGAGAGTGGATCAAAAACCATTATCTCTGACTTGGTATGTTCTCTACCGAGGTCTAATAATTGTTATAATGGACTTGGAATTAATTGTAAAATGGAGCTCTTCTCGGCACAGGTCTTTGTTTGTTGTGTGTGTTTTCATCTGTTATTCATATTTTCATGAATAGCTAGTTGGCTAAGAGGAAATCATTAACTGTGATGCTGGTACTGTTATTATTAGTAAAATAGGTACTGGTCTCTCAACTTGGATGGGCCCAAAAAATGATATATGATGTTCAGTTTATTTTCTAGTCAAGGACAGGAGGGGAACACTTTTTGTTGTGCTAATTCCCACGCAGCCTACCTTTTTAGTAATCCCTCATCATAGGAAGAAAGAATACGCACATTTTCTGAGGACAATTTTTATTGTGGACAGTAACAAGAATATCTGAATGTTGTGCGTGCATCGAAATGTAAGTTGCGGGGGGGGGGGGGGGGTTATTGAATATATTTTTACATGTTGTGTAGTAATGGGTAATAACCACAAATTACTCACTAACTTTGATCAATTTGCAAACATATGTTCTATAGTACAGCTATTACTATTCTGTTTGGCATATCATGTATAGTATGTAGCATTATGCCTCGTTACCGTAAGTATCACTGCTGTATTGGTAAACATAGTTTTTCATATACACATGCTACTGCTGCGCTTTCCATAGTGGCCTTTGTTAGAGTGGTTGTTGGGAGCTTCTAGAACCTTCCCAGACAGGTCATGGAGCTCCCGCATGTGCGGAGTAATTCATGACCCTGTGGTGCTGGGGCAGATACGATAAGATAAGCATTGCAGATTCTCGCACCAGCCCGGAGCTTAGCAGCGGGAAGTAGTTTGGGGATGGCGTTCAGCTAAACCTAGGGCACAGATTTTTACAACTAAACGAAGATAGACCACAGCCTGTCGTTTCCAATGGGAACAGATGAGTCATAGTGGGCAGAACAAGCAAGGAGGTGGGCGGATCCAAGCACGAGCTAGCGAGATCCTATTGGGCCGTTCTAGCTACATCTGCATATTTCCGTTAGGGAACGCCTGCTCTGTGAAATGCGCGTGTGCAATAACTACATTCTACTTTGCACTCCTTAACAACGCCATTTCTTAAAACCTTTGCAAAAGTCTACAAAACTTTCCAATCTGTTCATAACAGATTCTAGTTTTGGGAACAGAAAACTGTATTGAGGTTCATCTATGAGAAAATGTGCAAAATGTAGGCCAAAATCCATCTCGTTCCATTCTCCCTCTGCCTGTCACTGGGCTTCTTCTCATTACCATATTTGGTAGTGAGTGGAAACGCCAAGCGGATGCTTCATATTTATACATCCAGTGAAATATCTGTCTCATTGTTCTATCTGTGCCTAGGGTATGGCAAAGTGGAGTGTGTAGAAATACATCCACCAGTTGAAGCTCATTTATACTTCGACACAATTTTAAAACTCTAAAATGCTATTTGGAGAACAGCAAAAACAAATGTGGCATGGCAAAAGGACAATCAGACTTGTGAACATAATCCCTAGCTGTGTATTGCCGCTTTCCATGTTATCTGTTGTCTGTAGCTTGTGAGATTTGGAAAAACTTTGTTGCTTTTTGTGCTGCTGCTCTGTCTGTGTGCTACGTGTTGCTTGTCCTGTGTTGCTCTGCATGTGCTCACTGCTCATTGTTTGTTTGTATTGTAATTGTTTTTAATAACCTGCCCAGGGACTGCGGTTGAAAATTAGCCGGCTGGCTAAAACCGGCACTTTTACTGAAACATTGATTAATGTTCACTGTCCCTGTAAAAAGAAACTCAAACAAAAATGTCCCATAGACATTATCACCTCAACATTAGGTTTATATTAGGTTTAAAGGTCTGTGGAATGGCATCCACAATGTACTACTCAACCTCATCATACAGTGCATTCGGAAAGTATTCAGACCCCTTGACTTTTTCCACATTTTGTTACATTACGGCCTTATTCTAAAACAAATTAATTTATTTTTTCCCTCAAACTACACACAATACCCTATAATGACAAAGCAAAAACAGATTTTTAGAAATGTTTGCAAATTGATAAAAAAAAATAAGAAAAACGATATTACATTTACGTAAGTATTCAGACCCTTTACTCAGTACTTTGTTAAAGCACCTTTGGCAGCGATTACAGCCTCGCGTCATCCTGGGTATGACGCTAAAAGCTTGGCACACCTGTATTTGGAAAGTTTCTCCCATTCTTATCTGCAGATCCTCTCAAGCTCTGTCAGGTTGGATGGGGAGCGTCGCTGTACAGCTATTTTCAGGTCTCTCCAGAGATGTTCGATTGGGTTCAAGTCCGGGCTCTGGCTGGGCCACTCAAGAACATTCAGAGACTTGTCCTGAAACCACTCCTGCGTTATCTTGGCTGTGTGCTTAGGGTTGTTGTCCTGTTGGAAGGTGAACCTTTGTCCCAGACTGTGGTCCTGAGTGCACTGGTGCAGGTTTTCATCAAGGATCTCTCTGTATTTTGCTCCGTTCGTCTTTCCCTCACTCCTGACTAGGCTCCCAGTCCCTTCCGCTGATAAACATCCCCACAGCATGATGCTGCCATCACCATGCTTCACCATAGGGATGGTGCCAAGTTTCTTCCAGACGTGACACTTGGCATTCAGGCCAAAGACTTCAAAATGGTTTCATCAGACCAGAAAATCTTGTTTCTCATGGTCTGAGAGCATCATGGTCTGAAAGTCCTTCCGTCTAGTGTCTTCCGTCTTGCCACTTTACCATAAAGGCCTGATTGTTGGAGGGCTGCAGAGATGGTTGTCCTTATGGAAGGTTCTCCCATCTCCACAGATGAACTCTAGAGCTCTGTCAGAGTGACCATCGGGTTCTTGGTCACCTCCTTGACCAAGGCCTTTCTTCCCCAATTGCTCTGTTTGGCTGGACAGCCAGCTCTAGGAAGAGTCTTGGTGTTTCCAAACTTGGAGGCCACTGTGTTCTTGGGGACCTTCAATGCTGCAGAAATGTTTTGGTACCCTTCCCCAGTTCTGTGCCTCGACACAATCCACTCTCTGAGCTCTACGGACAATTCCTTTGGCCTCATGGCTTGGTTTTTGCTCTGACATGCACTGTCAACTGTGGGACCTTACATAGACAGGTGTGTGCCATTCCAAATCATGTCCAATCAATTGAATTTACCATAGGTGGACTCCAATCAAGTTGTAGAAACTTCTCAAGGATGATCAATGGAAACAGGATGCACCTGAGCTCATTTTCGAGTCACATAGCAAAGGGTCTGAATACTTAAGGTATTCAGGTATTTCTGTTATTTATTTTTAATACATTTGCGCAAAAAAAATGTATCCGAAAATATGCTTTCGCTTTGCCATTATGGGGTATTGTGTGTAGATTGATGAGGATTTGTTTTAGATTGTAACGTAAAAAAAATGTGGGGAAAATACTTTCCGAATGCACTGTACATAGGCTACATTGACTAATTTAGCCTACTTGTGGAACAGTGCATCCAACATGAAATAGATGCATAATACATGCTATCAAGGCATGTAAAAGGCCCAGTGCACAACTTTTATTCATATTTTTCAGGGGATGCTGCAGGACCCTCAGCACCCCTACTTTCTGTGGCTATGGGCCAGAGAGAGAGGGTGACATAAATCTTTATCTTGTCAGTGTCAGTAATTGGTTTCTCTCTCTACGACAAGATGTTTATCGTTTTGGTTATTGTTTATTCTGCTATGTTTATAGCTGTGTTTATATCCGTGTTATAGTAGTGTAATATTATGCTTATTCATTCATGTTTATATAGCCTAATTATGACACTTTACTGTTATGTTGTGCATGTTCTTGCATTATAGAAACACAATTCATTCGGAATTGTTCTATTCCACCAAGATTCATTCCCAGTCAAGATCCATGGTATATAATCGAAGTGTGTGTGTGTGTTTATACAACGGGTGAGTCTAATCCTGAATGCTGATTGGTTAAAATCACATTCCAGCCGGTGTCTATTTCAGTTACCACCTGCTAAATCTTGATCTCCACTTTAAAAAGCATCTAGACATTATCTCCCATTTCTTTTAGACTAGCATTTGGTTTTCAACAGCAGAGATATAAACCTTGCTGTCTGTCTCTCAGACCTTTTCGATATTGAATTGGGATCTCCACCGTCCCATGTAAAGCAGCAAATTGAGCTGGTTGTCATAGCAACACACAGCTTTTTTTTTCAGTTGACTGGCTAAATCGATACTTTGTTGTGAAAACTAAAATGGATGAGTGGAACATTTCTTTTGATCTTTTCAGCGGCATGACAATAGATGAATGTGAAAAAGAGATGGCAATAATCTCCAGGAATGCAGATTTGGGGGATACTGCATTGTTAAGAATACAAACTGAGCTGTGCGTTGCTTCGAGGGCTGACTAGCAGAGAATTAAACAGTTGTTGACTTCAAAACTGTCACTAAGAGTTTAACATCCTTCTCCAACAAATGTACGAAATGGGAAGGGGGAGCAGTACAGCATAAGTAGCTACCTGGCACTCCGTAGTGAGCTCAACCGGTTTCTAAATGATCCACCCACTGGTCGCAGCTGGTGCCATATGAAGGACATCGAATTTACCACCTCTAATCATGTATTTCTGGGAAACATCAAACAGCAAAGGCGGCAAGGAAAATATATCACAAACAGCCACCGATGAGGACAATGGCCCAAGCTCCAAAACTCACAGGCTCTGAATCCTGGTACACCAAGGGGTCTGGTCCAGAAAGGGTAGTTCAACCTCCAGTTACATCTGGGTCGAAGAGGGGAACAGACAACTGAAACCCAACTCATTCCTCGTAAAAACAGACGAGAACGGTCTAAGGTATGTTGTTCATAGCCTGTTTTTTTTTGTTTTTTTGCACTTGTAATTAGGCTACTGGAAAACAATATTAAAACAATGCATTCTCTCTCACTCAGACACGCCACTCTCGCATATAACAAGGCCACAAAGAATCATCTGGACCCAAGGGAGAAGGGCAAGGAGTCCAAGAGGGGATTCATGTTTGAGCAGCCAGGGAACCCGCTATGCTGGTGGCATCACTGGAGAAATATCTATCGAAATGCCCGGAGAACGCCCTTGCATTTTATCTCCACCCAAGGAGAGGAGAGTGTATTGGGGACTCGATCTGGTACACGTCAGAGCCGATGGCCGTGAAGTATCTGGCAGCACTTTTACCCAAGATCTGTAGGGCAGCTGGACCAACTTCATACACTAATCACAGCATCAGGACAACGACCGTCCAGAAACTGACCAATGCTGGTTTAGAAGCGAGGGAGATTGTCAGTGAGTGGACATGGGTGCGAAGGTTCGCTCCATAGCTACTGACGTCCGTCACTAACCGACAGTAAACTCTGGAGCAACATCCTGGCTGAAAACAAAGTGAACACTGCAGCACCATCAACACCTTAAAGGCTGAAGCAAGGCAGCAGAAGTAGTAGCACAGACAGAGACAGATATTTCAACCAATGCACAATCCAGGGGAATGTACAGATAAATGGGACATACAATAAGTAGCTATAGCTATGTCAGCTGTGGTGGGTAACAAAGAGAATGTATGGTTTCATTTATTAAAATCAGCTGAAATGGATGTCATAGATTGTCTTTCTTTTGTCTGAACAGTGTCCTGACGAGTGAACATTTTCTCTGCCAGGCAAAGTCGCGCATCATAAGCTCATTGTTATGGATGTATCCAAATAAATCAAACTAGAAAACAGCTTAAACAAATGCAAATGCAGCTACTTTGCTGTTAGTCTGGCTGCACTTTTGATGTGACTGTAAATTAGCCGTAGTTGGCTAGCTAGCAAGCAAGGGATTAGAACGTTGCCAGTCAGTATGGCAATGGAGCATTTAGAACGAACATCTGGTTTGCGTCTATAGCTACAGAACAAAAAGACTGAACGACTGGGTCGCGTCCATAGATACAGAACAAAAAGACTGAACGACTGGGTCGCGTCCATAGATGCAGAACAAAAAGAACGAACGACTGGGTCGTGTCTCTAGCAACCCTAGATTTATGTTGGGACGATATCTTGTGGAATGATGAAATACTATGAATAAATTAATCAAAATAACATTTTTAATGAAAATATGTAGATCATTATTTGAATATGTTGGTAACCCGTTGGATAAAAGTGATAATGCCCTCAAAGCCGGTGATTGGAGGATATATGGGCATGGGAGTTGTTAGGCCCAAGACAAAGTCGAGGGCTGGCAAACCGTGCCAATATATCCTCCAACCACAAGCTTCGAGGTCATTATCCCTCTTCCTTAGTGACAGTTACACTTAAGTGTGTGTGTTGATGATGAAGAGAAAAAGGAAATTAAAACCCAGAAAGGAGAAGCATCGGCATTGTTCCTACTGGACATCCTGTAGAGGGTCAGATCTCAAATCACAGTCATCATAAGTGTACTAGCGGGTGAGGGCTTTCACAGCCGACCGCTCAGATGCGTGAGGGCATACCAGCCAACCGTTTTTACATGAAGAGAAAATATAAACTATATTTTATTTCTCTTTCTTTCCTTCCCCCACTCTCTCTTCCTTTCCTTCCCCCACTTTCTCTCGTCCTCCCTTTTCTGCCCCTCCCTCTCCAGGTCAGTGTGTGCGTTCGTTCAGTGCATCCCGTGTGAACAGTAGTTGTGTGGTCCTGTTGTGGTCTCTGCAGCCCAACAGCAGTGTACCGTGGTCCCTGGTTGTAGAGTGGTCGGGTCAGAACCACCAGGACAGACCGGACCAGACCTCGGAGAGCAGGGAGAGGTGGACCAGGTTCCCCCCTACTGACAAGCTACTCTACCTATATGGTATGTACATTTACTTCCTGTTGTACCTTTCCGTCTCATTTCCCCTCTCATTCTTTCTTTCTCTCTCTCTTTCATTCTCTTTCTTTAACAAATCGAAGGACAAAAATGTACGGCTCCTCTCGGACCAGGCACAAATCCCCGTCATTCGCATAAAGAGGAGACGCCGATACAGGGGGCGCAGATCAGGGTGCTTTGTGAGAATTTGTCGGCGAGTGGATAATCCTCCTTTACCATCCGTCCTACTGGCGAACGTGCAATCACTGGAGAATAAACTGGAAGAGCTCTGTTCGAGACCATATTACCAGCTGGACATTAGGACTGTAATATATTGTGTTTCACCGAGTCGTGTTTGAACGAGGACATGGATAATATACATTTGGCTGGGTTTTCCATGCATCGGCAAGATAACAGCTGCCTCCGGTAAGACGAGGGATGGTGGTCTGTGTCCTGTTGTCAACAACAGCTGGTGCGCAATCTCTAATATTAAGGAAGTCTCGATTTTGTACGTCTGAGGTAGAGTACCTCATGATAAACTGTAGAGCACACTATTTACCAAGAGAGTTTCCATCAGTATTTACCACCACAAACCGATGCAGGCACTAAGACCACACTCAACGAGCAATATACGGCCATAAGCAATATAGAGTATGCTCACCCAGAAGCAGCGCTGCTAGTGGCCGGGGACTTTAATGCAGGGAAACTTGTATCTGTTTTACCAAATTTTTACCAGCATGTCACGTGCAGCCAGAGGGAAAAAAACTCTGGTCCACCTTTACTTCACAAACAGAGAAGCATACAAAGCTCTCCCTCACCCTCCATTTGACAAATCTGACCATAATTCTATCCTCCTGATTCCTGCTTACAAGCAATAACTAAAGCAGGAAGTACGAATGACTCTCTCATTACGGAAGTGGTCTGATGATGTGGATGCTAAGCTACAGGACTCTTTTGCTACTACAGAATGTGTTCCGGAATTCATCCGATGGCATTAAGGAGTATACCACACCAGTCTCTGGCTTCATCAATAAATGCATCGACAACGTCATCCCCGAAGTGACCATACATATCCCAACCAGAAGCTGGGGATTACAGGCAACATCCGCACTGACCTAAAGGCTAGAGGTGCCGCTTTCAAGGAGCGAGACAAGAAAATCTCTAATAAGAAATTGCCCTGTGCCCTCCAACGAACCATCAAAAAGGCAGTGTCAATACATAACTAAGATCGAATCCTACTACATTTACATTTTAGTCATTTAGCAGACGCTCTTATCCAGAGCAACTTACAGTAGTGAATGCATACATTTCATAAGTTTTTCCCCCGTACTGGTCCCCTGTGGGAATCGAACCCACAACCCTGGCGTTGCAAACACCATGCTCTACCAACTGAGCCACACGGCTCTGACACTGGCTCTGACGCTCATCGGATGTGGCAGAGCTTGCAAACTACTACGGATTAGAAAGGGAAACCCAGCCGCGAGCAGCCCAGTGACGCAAGCCTACCAGACGAGCTAAATGCCTTCTATGCTCGCTTCGAGGCAAGCCCCACTAAACCATGCATGAGAGCACCAGCTGTTCCGGACGACTGTGTGATCACACTCTCCGTAGCCGATGTGAGCAAGACCTTTAAACAGGTTAACATTCAGACGGATTACTAGGATGCATACTCCAAGCATGTGCTGACCAACTGGCAAGTGTCTAAACTGACATTTTCAACCTTTCCCTGATTGAGTTTGTAATACCTACATTTTCAAGCAGACCACCATAGTCCCTGTTCCCAAGAACCCCAAGGTAGCCTGTCTAAATAACTACTGACCCGTAGCACTCACGTTTGTAGCCATGAAGTGCTTTGAAATGCTTGTTATGGCACACATCAACACCATCATCCCAGAAACCCTAGTCCCACTATAATATGCATACCGCCCCAACAGATCCACAGATGATGCAAACTCTATTGTACTCCACACTGCCCTTTCCCACCTGGACAAAAGGAACACCTATGTGAGAATGCTGTTTGTTGACTACAGTTCAGTGTTCATCACCATAGTGCCCACAAAGCTCATCACTAAGCTAAGGACCCTGCAACTAAACACCTCCCTCTGCAACTGGATTCTGGACTTCCTGACAGGCCTCCCCCCGGTGGTAAGGGTAGCCAACAAAACATCTGCCACTCTGATCCTCAGTGCGGGAGCCCTCGGGTGCGTTCTTAGCTTGTTTATTCCATGTGTAACTCTGTGTTGTTTGTGTCGCACTGCTTTGCTTTATCTTGGCCAGGTCGCAGTTGTAAATGAGAACTTGTTCTCAACTAGCCTACCTGGTTAAATAAAGGTGAAGTGAAATAAAAAAAGAATAATAATAAATAGTCCCCTCCTGTACTCCCTATTCACCCATGACTGAATGGCCACGCACGACTCCAACACCATCATTAAGTTTGCCGACAACAATGAGACAGCCTACAGGGAGGAGGTCAGAGACCTGGCAGTGTGATGCCAGGACAACAACCTCTTCCTCAATGTAAGCAAGACAAAAGAGCTGATTGTGGACTACTGGAAAAGGGGGGCTGAGCATACCCCCATTCACATCAACTTCAAGTTCCTTTGCGTCCACATCACTAACAAACTATCATGGTCCAAACACACCAATACAGTCGTGAAGAGGGCACGACAATGCCTATTCCCTCTCAGATCCTCAAAAAGTTATACTGCTGCACCATCGAGAGCATCCTGACTGGTTGCATCACCGCTTGGTATGGAAACTGCTTGACATCTGACCACAAGTGCGTACGGTGCAGTATATCACTGTGGCCAAGCTTCCTGCCATCCAGGATCTCTATACCAGGTGGTGTCAGAGGAAGGCCCTACAAATGTTAAGACTCCAGCCACCCTAGTCATAGACTGTTCTCTCTGCTATCTCACGGCAAGCGGTTCCAGAGCACCAAGTCTAGGTCCAAGAGGCTCCTTAACAGCTTCTACCCCCTTAACAGCTTCTGGTCAAACTGTGGCACTTCAATCCGTTTGGAGTTCCATTTTGAGAGGTTGTTGGTGGTGAGCTTCTGGCGCCCTCTAGTGAGCGTTTATAGACATGGTTGAATCTGTTCTAATCTGAGCCTCTCTTTTTACTCTGTTACTAAATATGATTCAATCTGTTTTAATCTGCACGCTTCTCTGTGCTCTGTGACTTTATATGGTTCAATCTATTCTAATCTGAGCCTCTCTCTGTTCTCTGTGACTATATGGTTCAGTCTATTCTAATCTGAGCCTCTGTTCTCTGACTATATGGTTCAATCTGTTCTAATCTGAGCCTTTCTCTGTTCTCTGACTATATTTCCCAGGTAATTTCTATGACACTGATGAGTACGAGTTTATTTTGTATCCAGTGTTCGCGGATGGAGAAGGAGAGCCAGTGTATACTAAAGGTAAGCCCTCCCTCAAGATAGGAACATACAATATACCCGGCCAAAAATATGTCTCAATGACTGCGTTTACACTGGCAGCCCAATTTGGATCTTTTGACCAATCAGATCGTTCTACAATAATTGGACAAATGATCAGAATTGGGCTGCCTGTGTAAACGCAGCCTATGTATTTGACATATGAGTATGGATTGTGTTTATTTTGTATATTAAAGCACTGACATGCATGCAGCTATAATGTAAGTCATATGTTCAAATTTGTGCCAATTTTATGAGTGTTTTAACACATTTCCTCTAGGGTTATGTATTGGTATCAAATGTTATTAGTTACATGCACCGAATACAGCAGGTGTAGACCTTACAGTGAAATGCTTACTTATGAGCCTCTAAACAACAATGCAGTTAAAAAAATACGAGTAAGAATAAGAAATAAAAGTAACAAGTAATTAAAGAGCAGCAGTAAAATAACAATAGTGAGACTATACATCGGGGGGTACCGGTACAGAGTCAATGTGCGGGGGCACTGATTAGTTTAGGTAATATGTACATGTAGGTAGAGTTATTAAAGTGACTATGCATAGATGATAACAGAGATTAGCAGCGGTATAAAAGAGAGGGGGTGCAATGCAAATAGTCTGGGTAGCCATTTGATTAGATGTTCAGGAGTCTTATGGCTTGAGGTGGAAGCTGTTTAGAAGCCTCTTGGAACTAGACTTGGCGCTCCGGTACCTCTTGTCGTGCGGTAGCAGAGAGAACAGTCTACGACTAGGGTGGCTGGAGTCTTTGACAATTTTTAGGGTCTTCCTTCATATGCCATCCAGAGGTCCTGGATGGCATATGAGGTACGCACTACCCTCTGTAGTGCCTTGCGGTCGGATGCGAGCAGGCACCTTACCAGGCAGTGATGTAACCAGTCTAGATGCTCTCGATGGTGCAGTTGTAGAACCTTTTGAGGTTCTGAGGACCCATCTTTTCAGTCTCTTGAGGGGGAATAGGTTTTGTCGTGCCCGCTTCACGGCTCATGGTGTGCTTGGACCATGTTAGTTTGTTGGTGATGTGGACACCAAGGATTGTGAATGTTGACCCGTCTAAAGGTCTTACTCACATCGGCTGCGGAGAGCGTGATAACACAGTCTTCCGGAACAGCTGGTGCTCTCATGCACGTTTCAGTGTTATTTGCCTCGAAGCGAGCATAGAAGTACTTTAGCTCGTCTGGTAGGCTCGTGTCACTGGGCAGCTCTTGGCTGTGCTTCCCTTTTGTAGTCTGTAGTAGTTTGCAAGCCCTGCCACATCCGACGAGTGTCGGAGCTGGTGTAGTACGATCCAATCTTAGACCTGTGTTGACGCTTTGCCTGTTTGATGGTTCGTCGGCGGGCATAGCGGGATTTCTTATAAGCTTCCAGGTTAGAGCCCCGCTCCTTGAAAGCGGCAGCTCTAGCCTTTAGCTCAGTGCGGATGCTGTCTGTAATCCATGGCTTCTGGTTGGGGTATGTACGTATGGTCACTTTGGGGACGACGTCATCGATGCACTTATTGATGAAGCCAATGACTGATGTGGTGTACTCCTCAATGCCATCGGAGGAATCCCGGAACATATTCCGGTTTGTGCTAGCAAAACAGTCCTGTAGCTTAGCATCTGCTTCATCTGACCACTTTTTATTGATCGAGTCACTGGTGCTTCCTGCTTACATTTTGTTTGTAAGCAGGAATCAGGAGGATAGAATTATGGTCAGATTTGCCAAATGGAGGGTGAGGGAGAGCTTTGTATGCGTCTCTGTGTGTGGAGTAAAGGTAGTCCAGAGTATTTTTTTCTCTCTGGTTGCACATTTAACATGCTGATAGAAATTTATTAAGATGGATTTAAGTTTCCCTGCATTAAAGTCCCCAGCTACTAGGAGCGCCGCCTCTGGGTGAGCATTTTCCTGCTTATGGTGGAATACAGCTCATTGAGTGCAGTCTTAGTCTCAGCATCAGTCTGTGGTGGTATGTAGACAGCTCCGAAAAATACAGGTAAAAACTGTCTCGGTAGATAGTGTGGTCTACAGCTTATCATGAGATACTCTACCTCAGGCGAGCAAAACCTTGAGACTTCCTTAGATATCATGCACCGGCTGTTATTTACAAAAGTACATAGTCTGCCACCCCTTGTCTTACCAGACGCCGCTGTTCTGTCCTGCTGATACAGAGTATAACCATCCAGCTGTATGTTGATAATGTTGTCATTCAGCCACGACTCCGTGAAGCATAAGATATTACAGTTTTGAATGTCACATTGGTAGTTTAATCTTCCGCGTAGGTCATAGATTTCATTTTCCAAAGATTGCACGTTTGCTAGCAGAATGGAAGGAAGTGGGGGTTTATTAGATCGGCTACGAATTCTCAGAAGGCAGCCCGCCCTCTGGCCCCTTTTTCTGCGCCTTCTCTTCACACAAATGACGGGGATCTGGGCCTGTTCCCGGGAAGCAGTATATCATTCACGTCAGACTCGTTAAAGGAAAAAAAGTATTCTGCCAGTCCGTGGTGAGTAATCGCAGTTCTGATGCCCAGAAGTTATTTTCGGTCATAAGAGACGGTAGCAGCAACATTATGTACAAAATAAGTTAAAAAAGAAGTTACAAACAACGCAAAGAAATGAAAAAAAAAAAATTGGGTTAGGCATACGTAAAATGTCAGCCTTGTTCTCTGGCGCCATCTTGTCAATGTGAATATGATCCAATGTGGATTGATTAATTGATTGATTGATTGATAGACTTACACAGGGTGTTGTCCTGTCCTCCAGTCTTTAGGGGGGGTGATGCTGGGCCTGCTGCCTACATGCTTCTGATGATCATCGCCTTCCTCTCCATTGTCCTCTTCGTCACCCTGGTCATATCCCAAAACCAGTAAGATTATATTTCACATCATTATTGAATATAATTTAAAGTTTAATCATTTGACAATGAACTGTATATACTGCTAACAGATTTTTGCTCAGTCGTAGACACTCAATAGCAGTGTTGCATTCTGTTCTATACCAGTGGTGTGTTCTGTTCTATACCAGTGGTGTGTTCTGTTCTATACCAGTGGTGTGGTGTGTTCTGTTCTATACCAGTGGTGTGGTGTGTTCTGTTCTATACCAGTGGTGTGTTCTGTTCTATACCAGTGGTGTGGTGTGTTCTGTTCTATACCAGTGGTGTGTTCTGTTCTATACCAGTGGTGTGGTGTGTTCTGTTCTATACCAGTGGTGTGTTCTGTTCTATACCAGTGGTGTGTTCTGTTCTATACCAGTGGTGTGTTCTGTTCTATACCAGTGGTGTGTTCTGTTCTATACCAGTGGTGTGTTCTGTTCTATATCAGTGGTGTGTTCTGTTCTATACCAGTGGTGTGTTCTGTTCTATACCAGTGGTGTGTTCTGTTCTATACCAGTGGTGTGGTGTGTTCTGTTCTATACCAGTGGTGTGGTGTGTTCTGTTCTATACCAGTGGTGTGGTGTGTTCTGTTCTATACCAGTGGTGTGGTGTGTTCTGTTCTATACCAGTGGTGTGGTGTGTTCTATACCAGTGGTGTGTTCTGTTCTATACCAGTGGTGTGTTCTGTTCTATACCAGTGGTGTGTTCTGTTCTATACCAGTGGTGTGTTCTGTTCTATACCAGTGGTGTGTTCTGTTCTATACCAGTGGTGTGGTGTGTTCTGTTCTATACTAGTGGTGTGTTCTGTTCTATACCAGTGGTGTGGTGTGTTCTGTTCTATACCAGTGGTGTGGTGTGTTCTGTTCTATACCAGTGGTGTGGTGTGTTCTATACCAGTGGTGTATTTACAGAAAGTACTTTTGGACTGTGTCTGACATTAGAAAGAGAGGATCAATGTTTTTTGCCTCTGTGCAGGTGGTTAAGACTAAAATGGTGATTCCAGGTAGTTATTGATCTGAGGAACACAGTCAGACACATTGATTAGGAATGGAATTAGATTATACGTGACATTTCAACAATGTACAGAATGTCCTCAGGGCTCAATTACTATGGTGATTGGCTGAATGTGTTCTGAGAAAGGGGGTGAGAGTGAGTGAGTGAGGCGCACACTTCACATACACATGCTGCCCTCTGTCCTAGCTACACCTAAGCACACATCCGTACACAAACACACTACGCTTTGTAAATGTATATGAGTGAGAGTGTTGGATTGGAGACTGAAAGGCTCCATACCTTGTTGTTAAATTCTATTCTGTCTGAATCCCAGCATGAAGAAGTTTATGTGGAAAGATGTTCCCAACCCCAACAACTGTTCCTGGGCTCAGGGGATTGACTTCGGGAAGGTGAGGTGTACAGGAATACTACTCCACACACACTTAGCCATGAAAACACACTTAAAGATATAGCAGGCTACTAAAATGGTAATAGACAAAAAAAATGCATGTGCTGTGTAGGACAGCTTGCCACAGTATTAATAAAGTACTATCTAATCCATAGGCTTGTTCACCTTGGTGTGGTCCTAACTCTCCTCCTATCTTCTTGTCCAGGCTGACACAATGGAGCAGTTGTTCCGCCACCCAGAGGGCCTTCCAGCCTGGCCACTACTCCTCGTCTCAGAGACCATCTCCCAGGCCACCATCATGGAGAAGACTGGGCCCCCTACGTCAGTCCCAGACAAGGACCTGATCCCAGCCTCCTCCCCAACTCTCTGTGTGGACTCAGAGGTGCCTGGGCTCCCAGAGGAGGAGGAGACCCTCCAACTCCCAGATCTCCCCAGGAGTTTGGAGAGCTCAGCCCAGCCGTCAGTGACCTACGCCACCGTGCTTCTCTCTGACGACCCCCACCACCTCTACAAGCAGGAGGGCAGCCTCAGCAGTTCCAGCGACGAGGGCAACTTCTCAGGCAACAACTCCGACATCTCGGGCTCCTTCCCCGGAGGTCTGTGGGAGCTGGAGATCTCCCATTCCGGAACCGGAGAGTCGGACCTGGACCCACGGCGTTCCTGCTCTTACAACTCTGTCGAGGAGTTTTCCGAGACTTCAGAACAGGAGGATGAGGCCCTGGGAGGAGAGAGGGATGGGGGGATAGAGGTAATTGAGGAGAAGGACCTGTATTACCTGGGGATGGGCTATCAGGAGGAGAGTGAGGGAGAGGAGGAAGAGGAGGAGAAGGAGGAGGAAGACACAGGGGCTATGCTTCTCAAAGAGGTGATGGTTCTGGGGAGAGGGGGCTCATCCGTTGAGTCCATCCCTTTGCTCGGGAGTCAGGACTCTATGTTTAGTGAGTACAGTGATGAGGGGTCAGTGGTAGGGGTAAGGAGTGTCCCCCTCTACCTCCCCCAGTTCAGAACTGTTCCCTCCAGTCCACTCAAAGCACAGGACAGCGCCCACCAGCTGTAAGCGCTGATAGTGCTTCATGTACTGATTCAGTCTGATGCTGCTGTTTAGTCCCTCAGGAGGGAGAGGACTCAGGAGAGACACAGACAATGGCTTGTGGCCGGTGTTCAGTCAGTGATAGGCTCATCTATCTGTTGAGGGCATTTACAGAACCTTAGCTGTTTTTAGATGGCACACTATTCCCAATATAGTGCACTTAGATCCCTATGGGCCCTGGGCAAAGTTGTGCACTTATATTGGACATTTAGAATATGGGGAAAAGGCGTCCAAGTGTGCGAGGCGTCCTAGATGCTAAACCTCTGCCCACTTTATAAGGAATAGGATGCCATTTTATAAGCACATTCTCTACGTCTACAGTGCTACTGTTCAGTCCACAGGAAGCCAGCTCTGTCACATCTCGGAGAGAGGAGAGCAGAGGGGTGGAGGCTCCTTCATTCAGTGCTGCACACTTTCAGGAACTATTATGCTGGGATGAATTTAATTAAAAAGGAAAGAAAAGGCCTATCTTCTGAAAAGGTCTATTTTCTTTCCGATGGCTGCTCTGAGCTTGATAGACTGTACAGCATAAGCGCATGATGGGATAGTGTGTCAAAGCAGGTGTTTTTGAATGGTTGGACTCTGGTGGATGTTGGATTTGGATGCTTTTGGGTCACTTATTGTAACAGTTGTGGAGAATTGCGTTTTAGATCGGCATTTGCATTGGCTGAGCCCTCAAAAAAAAATAGATAATTTTCTTTGTTGTATATGTACTGTATTTGAAATTTTACGATATGTAAGAAATGTGCCATCTAGTTTCATTTGCGTGCCTTTTTCTATTGAAAAAGTTGTTGCTACTCTAGGTATACATGATAAAAGAATGTACATTTTGAAACCAATGAAAAAACTGAAAAATACCAGAGTGATATGTAATCCTTGTCAAGATCTTGTGTAGTTTTCGTGGTCACAATAAAATCTTTATTGCCACGACTGTTGACTTATTAAGAAATGGTTGAGTTGAAGGTGGTCCATGCTGAGAAAAATCAAATCTAAACGTGTTTTCTCTTCCACCATTACCGAGGCCATCAGTCACTCAGACAGGTTAGGGTTGCAGACAGACAATACTAGGAGACCATGAGCTGCCACCCTGAACCATTATTTTGTGGTATATATCGACTTGGTTGTCTTGAGGGAGGGAGAATACACTAAGTTGCTGTCTGCTGTGACACAGATTACACACTGAGTTGCTGTCTGCTCTGACACAGATTACATACTGAGTTGCTGTCTGCTGTGACACAGATTACACACTGAGTTGCTGTCTGCTCTGACACAGATTACATACTGAGTTGCTGTCTGCTGTGACACAGATTACACACTGAGTTGCTGTCTGCTGTGACAGATTACACACTGAGTTGCTGTCTGCTGTGACACAGGATTAGCCATGTCGCTAGGCAGGGACCTGGGTTAAGCATGGCTTCACAGCAGAACACAACCTTATTTATCATTGAGAACATAAAGATCACAGCTGCTCTCACCTCGCTGGAGGTAGGCTATAAGCCAAACAACACCCACCTGGTCCATTAACACATTTTCCTGGTTGTCCCATTCAGAATGGTCAGAATTTAGATGAAAGTAGAACAAGAATAGCCTAGTCCCAGACCTGTTTGTGCTATCATTCCAACTCCTTGGCATGATGCAACCAACAGACTGATACCCAGGCTAGAGCAAGACCGCTCATATATAGAATGTGCTGAAACATGATAGATTGGCATATTGGTCATTCTGCTTTATCAGACTTAATTTGAGAAACTGACATACTGTATCTATGATGTGAAAGGGTTTGGGAATGGAGGAAAATGTGGTCCCGTGGGATAATATAAGAAATCAGAAGTGGGATATTTGCATAATTTGTAATTGGTTAGAGCAGGGTTTCTTAAACTATGGTTTGGGACCCAAAGTGGGCCGTGAGCATGTGAGAGGTGGGTCGTGAGTTATGAGTAAACATTTGTTTCTTAATTTGGGTCGTGTGAGGACGGTACATTTCTCATTTGAGTCTCGAGCTGAAAAAGCTTAAGAACCTCTGGGTTAGAGTATTATTTCCAGTGTACTGTAGCATAACTACCAGGAGAGGGTGCTCTATCAACATCTTACTGTAACATCCCCTCTTAGTGTTTGATTTGGCTGTAACCATGCTGGGGGGAAAAAGCATAGAGCAGCATAGGCTGGTGACTAGCCTTAATTGTGTTTTTGCTGGTGACCAGCCTGTGTTGTGTTTTTGCTGTTGTATTTTCACTGGTGACCAGCTTTCATAGTATTTTTGCTGATGACCAGCATTTGTTGTTTTTGTTGGTGACCAGCCTTTGTTGTGTTTTTGCTGATGATCAGCCTTTGTTGTGTTTTCGCTGTTGTGTTTTCACAGGTTATCAGCCTTTGTTGTGTTTTCGCAGGCCTTTGTTGTGTTTGCGCTGTTGACCAGCCTTTGTTGTGTTTTCGCTGGTGGCCAGCCTTTGTTGTGTTTTGCGCTGTTGACCAGCCTTTGTTGTGTTTTGCGCTGTTGACCAGCCTTTGTTGTGTTTTGCGCTGTTGACCAGCCTTTGTTGTGTTTTGCGCTGTTGACCAGCCTTTGTTGTGCTTTCGCTGGTGACCAGCCGTCGTGTTTTCGCTGTTGTGTTTTCGCTGGTGACCAGCCTTCATTGGGTTTTCGCAGGTTTTCGCAGGCCTCTGTTGTGTTTTTGCAGGTGACCAGCCTCTGTTGTGTTTTTGCAGGTGACCAGCCTCTGTTGCGTTTTCGCTGGTGACCAGCCTCTGTTGCGTTTTCGCTGGTGACCAGCCTCTGTTGCGTTTTCGCTGGTGACAAGCCTCTGTTGAGTTTTTGCTGGTGACCAGACGTTGTGTTTTCACTGGTGGCCAGCCTTTGTTGTGTTTTCGCTGTTGTGTTTTCACAGGTGGCCAGCCTTTTGTTGGGTTTTCGCTAGTGGCCAGCCTTTTGTTGGGTTTTCGCTAGTGGCCAGCCTTTTGTTGGGTTTTCGCTAGTGGCCAGCCTTTTGTTGGGTTTTCGCTAGTGGCCAACCTCTGTTGGGTTTTCGCTGGTGGCCAACCTCTGTTGGGTTTTCGCTGGTGGCCAACCTCTGTTGGGTTTTTGCTAGTGGCCAACCTCTGTTGGGTTTTCGCTGGTGGCCAACCTCTGTTGGGTTTTCGCTAGTGGCCAACCTCTGTTGGGTTTTCGCTGGTGGCCAACCTCTGTTGGGTTTTCGCTGGTGGCCAACCTCTGTTGGGTTTTCGCTAGTGGCCAACCTCTGTTGGGTTTTCGCTAGTGGCCAACCTCTGTTGGGTTTTTGCTGGTGGCCAACCTCTGTTGGGTTTTTGCTGGTGGCCAACCTCTGTTGGGTTTTTGCTGGTGGCCAACCTCTGTTGGGTTTTTGCTGGTGGCCAACCTCTGTTGGGTTTTCGCTGGTGGCCAACCTCTGTTGGGTTTTCGCTGGTGGCCAGCCATTGTTGTGTTTTTGTTGTGTTTTCACTGGTGACCAGCCTTTGTTGCGTTTTCGCTGTTGTGTTTTCACTGGTGGCCAGCCTTTGTTGCGTTTTCGCTGTTGGCCAGCCTTCATTGGGTTTTTGCTGTTGGCCAGACTTCGTTGTATTTTTGCTGGTGGTCAGCCTTCGTTGTGTTTTTGCTGGTGGTCAGCCTTCGTTGTGTTTTCGCTGATGTCCAGCCTTTGTTGTGTTTTCGTTGTGTTTTCGCTGATGTCCAGCCTTTGTTGTGTTTTCGTGGTGTTTTCGCTGGTGGCCAGCCTTCGTGGTGTTTTCGCAGGTGGCCAGCCTTTGTTGTGTTTTGGTGGTGTTTTCGCAGGTGGCCAGCCTTTGTTGTGTTTTCGCTGTTCTGTTTTCACTGGTGGCCAGCCTTTGTTGTGTTTTCGCTGTTGTGTTTTCACTGGTGACCAGCCTTTGTTGCGTTTTCGCTGTTGTGTTTTCGCTGGTGGCCAGCCTTTGTTGCGTTTTCGCTGTTGGCCAGCCTTCATTGGGTTTTTGCTGTTGGCCAGCCTTCGTTGTGTTTTTGCTGGTGGCCAGCCTTTGTTGTGTTTTTGCTGGTGGCCAGCCTTTGTTGTGTTTTTGCTGGTGGCCAGCCTTTGTTGTGTTTTCGCTGGTGGCCAGCCTTTGTTGTGTTTCCGCTGGTGGCCAGCCTTTGTTGTGTTTTCGCTGGTGGCCAGCCTTTGTTGTGTTTTCGCTGGTGGCCAGCCTTTGTTGTGTTTTCGCTGGTGGCCAGCCTTTGTTGTGTTTTCGCTGGTGGCCAGCCGTTGTTGTGTTTTCGCTGGTGGCCAGCCTTCGCTGTGTTTTGGACACATAAGCTAGTCACCAGCATATCAATATATGCTGGTTACCTGCAAAACCAGTATCAAGTCACAATATGCAGGCCTTCAAAGTGATGTCTGATTCCTATTGGAATCAGCCCTGACTGGGGATATCTGAATATTATAACTTTTATTCACCCACAATCTGCATTCACAATGACTGCCAGGGTTAAAAAGGTTAATAAATTACACTACATAAAACATCCAAATTGGAACAACCATTTCAGTAACGGACGCAATAAGTCCAACTAACATTTAATTAGTTTAGAAAAAATGTATTCTATTTATCTTTGTATGGCATGAAAGGTGAAATAAATCCAATTGTGTAAATGTCTAGTAGTTGTCTTTATTTCTTTTAAAGCCTTGGATAGCCTACAGACACTATAAACAGGGTACCTGTGGGACCACAATTGCTTTGCAATATGTTCAAGATTTCTTTCAAAAAGCAAGTCCGTATACCAATTGAATAAACTAGATATCCTAAATAGTGTTGTGTTTGCATTGGCTCCAATAGGTTATGCAGCACTAACATGGTCAGCCAGGAATACCTGGAGGTGAGGATGGGGGAAGAGTGCTGTCATATCTGTCAGAAGCATTAGACCAAAGCGCAGCGTGTTGAGTGCTCATCTTTTATTAGAGTAACGTGAACACTTAAACAAAAAATAACAAAACGACACACGACAGTTTTGTAAGGTAACATAGACTATACGAAAAAACAGCCACCCACACCCCACAGGAAAAAACAGGCTGCCTAAGTATAGCTTCCAATCAGAGACAACGAAAGACACCTGCCTCTGATTAGAAACCATACTCGGCCACACATAGAAAATGAACATAGAAAATTAAAACTAGAACAAATCCCCATGAAACAAACCAACCCCAAAACACACAAAAACAACACCCCCTGCAACGCCCTGACCATACTACAATGACAAATGACCCCTTTTACTGGTCAGGACGTGACAAGTGCAGTGGTGTAAAGTACTGAACCTGTTGGGGTGTAGGGGGCAGTATTTTCACGGCCGGATGAAAAACGTACCCAATTTAAACAGGTTACTACTCTGGCACAGAATCTACAATATGCATATTAGTAGATTTGGATAGAAAACACTCTGAAGTTTCTAAAACGGTTTGAATGGTGTCTGTGAGTATAACAGAACTCATATGGCAGGCAAAAACCTGAGAAAAATCCAAGCAGGAAGTGGAAAGTCTAAGAATTGTAGTTCTTCTTTTGATTCTCTATCGAAACTACAGTGTCTGTGGGGTGACGTTGCACTTCCTAAGGCTTCCATTGGCTGTCAACAGCCTTCAGAAAGTGGTTTGAGCATTCTCCTGTCACTGGGCAGATAATAGGAGCTCAGTTACTGAGTGGACTGCCTGGAGACAAAGGGATTGGATATGCTCGGTCCCCGAGCGCGCCGTTCCTTCTTTTTCTTCTTGAATGAATATGCTATTGTCCGGTTGGAATATTATCGCAATTTTACGTTAAAAATACCATAAAGATTGATTTTAAATAGCGTTTGACATGCTTCTAAGTACAGTAATGGAACATTTTGACTTTTCGTCTCTGGCACCACGCTCGCGCGGTATGCCTTTGGATAGTGACCTGAACGCACGAACAAAATGGAGGTATTTGGACATAAATATGGATTATTTCGAACAAAAACAACATTTCTTGTGGAAGTAGCAGTCCTGGGAGTGCATTCTGACAAAGATCAGCAAAGGTAAGACTATTTCTAATACTAATTCTGAGTTTAGGTTGCCCCGAACTTGGCGGATGTCTGAATTTGCTCGCTGTGATGGCTGAGCTATGTATTCAGAATATTGAAAAATGTGCTTTCTCCGTAAAGCTATTTTAAAATCTGACACAGCGGTTGCATCCAGGAGTAGTCTATCTATAATTCTTTAAATAATTGTTATATATTTTGTCAACGTTTATGATGATATTTTTGTAAATTGATGTGCACATTCACCAGAAGTTTTGGTGGGAATACATTTTCTGAACATCATGCGCCAATGTAAAATGGGGTTTATGGATATAAATATGAACTTTATCGAACAAAGCATACATGTATTGTGTAACATAATGTCCTAGGAGTGTCATCTGATGAAGATCGTCAAAGGTTAGTGCTTCATTTCGCTGTGTTTTGGGTTTTATTGACACATGTCCTTGCTTGGAAAATGGCTGTGTGATTATTTTTGTCTATGTACTCTCCTAACATAATCTATTGTTTTGCTTTCGCTGTAAAGCCTTTTTGAAATTGGACAATGTGGTTACATCAAGGAGAAGTGTATGTTTGAGAAAGTTGAATTATGACATTTTGTTGTTTTTGAATTTGCCACCCTGTTATTTCACTGGCTGTGTCCCGCAGGTGGGACGCACGTAGCCCATAGAAGTTAAATAGTACTTTCAAGTATTTATATTTAAGTAGTTTTGGGGGAGGTGGGTATCTACTTTACTATTTATATTTTTGACAACTTATTATTACTTGTCATGACGCTGCCCTCTTTGAGTACAGGGAGGACAGTTGACCCCCTCCCCCTTGCACCATCCCCCAACCTACCTCCCCCCACCCAGGCCCTGTGTGAAGGGGTTGTAAAACTCTAAGAGGAGAATCTCCTGCCACATGGCCCATAGAGAGACACAGGAAATTCTTCCAACTCACAGAATTGGGGAACCGAGTGACGTTTGTGTTCTGGAGAAGGTATGGAAGATTGATGAAGAATCCAGCTACGAACTGGTCCGCTTGGTACAATTTTGTGATACTCAGAAGAGACAATATAGCCATATTACCATAAAACGGTTTATATAATAGCCTCAGCTATGAGACTTGCATCCACATGGTTGTATAGAATGTATTAATAAGGATAAAGCTATTTGTGATATATTGAGATGCTGTGTACTGATGTTAATGTGATAGAATGTATTTATGTTCAAAGATTAAATCAGTCATCGGCAAGCCTGTTCTAGGTTCACTATAAAACCCCACCCTGATTTACATTTCTTCAGACCAGGCCTCCACTCCATTGCGAGTTGGCCAATAGGTTTGACCACCCAATTCCTCTACTGAAAGTTAACTATACCACATGGTGAAACTTTTAGACTATCGATACCGACAGAATAATAACAAGTCTTTGATATTAATTATTAGTCTGCAGCTAAGTAAATTATATCATTGAACGCGAAGACCAACGAAACATCCATTCTATAACGACATTAATGAATGTCACTTTGAAAGATCCATTCTAACACACACAGAGAGAGAGAGAGAGAGAGAGAGACGAGAGAGAGAGAGAGAGAGAGAGAGAGAGAGAGAGAGAGAGAGAGAGAGAGAGAGAGAGAGGAGAGAGAGAGAGAGAGAGAGAGAGAGAGAGAGAGAGAGAGAGAGAGAGAGAGAGAGAGAGAGAGAGAGAGAGAGAGAGAGAGAGAGAGAGAGAGAGAGAGAGAGAGAGAGAGAGAGAGAGAGAGAGAGATCCCGACGACACATTACGCTACCAATTCTTTGTGACGATAATTACTGTTTGTATACTTTCTGTGAATTACTTAGTTTAGTAAATAAATGATTTTAAGACAATTGATGTATGGATGACTCTTAGTAAAGGCTGGGTTCGTGCAGATACAACAATTTACGACGTTTGGAATGAGACTGGACGCGAGGTAAAATACACCATTTAAACCAGAAGATAATCGGCCTATACTATACTATAAAATAATATAATATATAATGTTATAATATAGGAAAGTTATATTAGGAAAATTATAACTTTGTAATCGGAATATTTTCCTTGGTGCCCCGATCTCCTAGTTAATTACAATTAAACGATTAATCAGTTTAGTCGCGTGATAATAATTACAGGGAGTTAATTGATAAACATGTCTTCAGTTTAATGGTACCCCAAAGACACGACATACTTCACTACATTCCTAAATAAAATAATGTACTTTTTACTCAATACATTTTCCCTGACACCCAAAACTACTCGTTACATATTGAATGCTTAGCAGGACAGGAAAATGGTCCATTTCACACACTTATCAAGAGAACATCCCTGGTCATCCCTACTGCCTCTGATCTGGTGGACTCAGTAAACACACATGCTTTGTTTGTAAATGATGCCCGAGTGTTGGCGTGTGCCCCTGGATATCCATACATTAAAAAAAAACAAGAAAATGGTGCTATCTTATTTGCATAATACAAAGAATTTGAAATGATTTATACTTTTACTTTTGATACTTAAGTGTATTTTAGTAATTACATGTACTTTTGATATTTAAGTATATTTAAAACCAAATGGTTTTTGACTTTTACTCAAGTAGTATTTTACTGGGTGACTTTCATTTTTCTTGAGTCATTTTCTGTTAAGGCATCTTTACTTTTGACAATTGTGTACTTTTTCACCACTGGGAGAGTGACTGATCAATTGTTTCATCCAGAAGAGAGGTTTCATCCGAGCAGGTGTCATGACGTTGCCCTCTCTCTGCGTACAGAGAACACAGTTGAACCCCCTCCCTCTGCACCAGGCCTTTTCTATGCACCATCCCCCTACCTACCTCCCCCCACCCAGGCTGTGGTGAGAGGGGTTGTAAAATTCCAAAGGAGAATGTCTGGCCTCATGGCCCAGTTTTGAGACAGAGAGGGGTTTCATAGAAAGACAAAGGAATTCTTCTATTCACATAATTGGGGAACCGAATGACATTTATGTTCTGGAGAAGGTATAAAAGATCGGTGAAGAATCCAGCTACGAACTGGTCCGCTTGGTACAATTTAGTGATACTCATTAGAGACAGTATTACCATACTAATGTTTATATAATAGCCTCAGCTATGGGACTTGCATCTAAATGGTTGTATACAATGATTTAATAAGATTAAAGCTATTTGGAATATGTTGAGAGGCTATGTACTGATGTTAATGTGATAGAATTGTATTTCTGTTCAAAGCTTAACTCAGTCATCGGCACACCCCCAGGGACACAGACAGGACAAGGCGTCATGTGACAGTTTTTCTACGTTCAGTATATAAGCCCACCCAGGGTTACTTTCTGGTTACCAGCTTACCTCAGAAGAGAGAGCCAAGGTTTGACCATGCATCCCTCTACTGAAGTTTAACCATACCACGTGGTTAAACTTTTAGACTATCGATACCGACAGAATAATAACATGTCTTTGATATTAATTAATAGTCTCCAGCTAGAAATTTGATATCATTGAACACGAAGACCGATGAAACATCCATCCTATAACGACATTAATGAATGTCGCTTTGAAAGATCCATTCTAACCGAGAGAGAGAGAACGCGGACAAAAACTCTCCAACAGGACAAAAACTCTCCAACAAGGATCCCGACGACACACTGAGCGTAAATATATATTGATTGCAATTGTTCTCGAATGAGTGAGCGTTCATGTGCAAAGGATTAGCATAACAATTGTTAATATTTATCAACTCTGTCTGAACTAAAAGTGTTCAGTTAGTCTCATGCCTCCCGCCTGTTCTGTGATGAACCTAAATTAGATTGTCTTGCGCATCTGAACAATTTGTTTGTTTGTTAAACTCTGTCTGTAAACACGCTGGATGATTCAGAATCCATTGAAGAGCTTGAACGATTCATTGACGAGAGATACTTACGAACTCTTAGAAACATGTCGCTAGCTTCGGAGGACTCAAGCATTGTTAAGGACAACCAACCCAATCAACAAAACAAACCAAAATCAGGTTGAACAATTGGTATCAACGATGGAACCAAACCATCCCCTAGTAAGAGGGCGCGTGTGGCGAGTGGGGAGAGGTTTACAGATATGGATGTTGACTTGTTAAAATCCATCAATGAAAGGCTTGCCAAACTTGATATCTTGGATATATTACGAGAGGACATCAATGCATTATGTGCTAGTCTAGAATTTAGCCAACGTCAGATTGATGATCTAAGGAAAGAGAACATGGAGATGAAAGGTACTGTAGACTCTATTCATAGCAAGGTGGAGGTGGTGAAAGGTACTGTAGTCTCTGTTCATAGCAAGGTGGAGGTGGTACAAAGGGATGAAAGGTACTGTAGTCTCTGTTCATAGCAAGGTGGAGGTGGTGCAAAGGGATGAAAGGTACTGTAGACTCTATTCATAGCAAGGTGGAGGTGGTACAAAGGGATGAAAGGTACTGTAGACTCTATTCAGAGCAAGGTGGAGGTGGTACAAAGGGAGAACAAACAACTTAAAGAAACCTTGCTTGATGTACAGTGTCGATCAATGAGGGACAATCTCATATTTTCAGGGATACCGGAGAATGACAACAGCAGAGGCTGTGAGGACACAGTCCGAGATTTTATGTCAACTCAACTAAAACTGCCCACTGATGTTGTGCGTGATGTCACTTTCTCCAGAGTCCATAGAATAGGTAAGGCCTCTGGAAATAGGCCACGGGCTATTATTGCATGTTTTGACAAAATTAAGCAAAAGGAAATGACGAAGAACATGGGCAGAGAACTCAGAAACACTGATTTTGGAATGAATGATCACTTCCCCACCGAGATCAATGAAAGGAGAAAAAAACTATATCCCATCATGAAGGAAAAACGTTGCCTGAATCAACGAGTCTCCATGGTGATGGATAAACTTTATATCAACGGGCAATTGTATCGGGACTCTAGATTAACTCCCTGGCTATTTTAATCTAATGTTCAAATCTGAGTTTGTATGTTGTAGTGTATCATGACAACTTCAACTATAACGAATACATGCTCTATTGATCTTCACTTGATAAGGAAAGGGTTGCATATAGCTCAGGTTAATGTATGTAGCCTTCCTAACAAAATACATGAGGTTTTTAACTTGGTCAAGATAAATAATATTCATATTTTGGCCTTGACCGAAACGCATTTAGATGCATCTGTAAATGATGGGCAAATTAACATTCATGGATATAGTCTACTTAGAAGGGACAGGAATAGGAATGGTGGGGGTGTAGCACTGTATATTCAGAATCATATACCTTTTAAGAGGAGGGATGACCTTAATGTATGTCAAGTAGAGGCACTATGGGCTCAAGTACATCTGCCTCACCAGGCAGCCATATTGGTAGGATGTGTGTATAGACCTCCTAGCTCTAAGGTGTCCTATTTGGATGACTTATGCACTGGGTTTGACAAGGCCACAGATAGCAAACAGAGATGTATTTATCTTGGGTGATTTTAATATAAATTGGAAGGATCACAATAATTCGAATAGAACAAAATTGATGAGATATGCCGAGAACTGTGGTTTGAAACAAATGGTTAATGATACTACTAGATCATCAATTAAGTTGGGTCATCGTTCAGACACATGCATTGATCTGATTTTCTGTAATATACAATCGCAATGCTTAAAAGCCAGATCAATGCCAGTGGGCTGGACAGACCATAATATTGTGACCATAACCATGAACACCAAGGTTCCAAAGAAACCCCCTAGGATTGTGGTCAAGACAAATTTTAAAACATTTAATTATGAGCTATTTCTAAATAATTTGGCTGCTGTACCCTGAGAGCTGATTTATCTAGAGGATGATTTAAATCACGCTACAGAATGATTTATTGATTTGCTCACTGAGGTTATGGACCATCATGCCCCAGTAAGAAAGAGTACAGTTGGTGCTCGTCCATCTCCATGGATTGATGATGAACTGGGTGAGGCTTTTTCTCAAAGAAATATGTTAAAAGTCTTAGCAGCCAAATCAAAATCAGAAATTGATGAACAGAATTATAGAACATTGCGTAATTATGCAGTTAAATTGAATCAAAGGAAAAAAAAGTTATTTTTCAACAATGCTTTTATTGATTGTGAAAATGATTCTAAAAAGGTATGGAACACAGTTAAGGGTTTACTTGGTACATCTATCTCATCATGCCCATCTAGTGTGGAGGTTGACGGGAGAATAATAACAAAACCAGTTGATATTGCCAATCATTTTGCAGATTTTTTCACAAAGAAAATGAATTTACTGAGCAACAATGTAAACATACATTCTTCCAAACAAGCTATTGTCCAATGGATTGATGATCATATTATGAGCAACAAGATCTGCTCTTTTAGTCTGCAAATGGTGTCAGTGGAGGAGGTGTTAAACCTTTTGAAGTCATTACCTGATGGGAAATCTACAGGTTATGATCTTATGGACACTTTTTTGCTTCGCTGTGCTGCTCCCCAGATTGCAGTTCCACTGAGATACATATTTAATTGGTCACTGGAAAAGGGGATGTTTGCAAATGTATGGAAGCATGCTAAACTTTGTCCTATTCCAAAAGACTGCAAAGAACCCGCTACTCCTGCCAATAGTCGACCAATTAGTCTACTCCCTACACTCAGTAATATATTGGAGGGTATTGTGAGTAGATAAATATGGGAGTACATGGAAAATAATGATCTGATTACAGCCAATCAGCATGCTTATCGCAAAAATCATTCCACTACCACTGCATTGGTTGACATGACTGACCAGTGGCTCAATGCTATGGATAATGGCAAGTTTGTGGGGGTACTATTTTTTGATTTCAGTGCAGCATTTGATTTAGTGGATCATG
Organism: Salmo trutta; assembly: GCF_901001165.1. Taxonomy (NCBI): domain Eukaryota; kingdom Metazoa; phylum Chordata; class Actinopteri; order Salmoniformes; family Salmonidae; genus Salmo; species Salmo trutta. The sequence goes on along the minus strand of NC_042978.1, from coordinate 39,371,012 downwards.
AGAATTTTGACAAAATTAATTCATTATGGTTTTAAGGAGGTAGCATTGAATTGGGTACAGTCATATCTAACTGACAGGAAACAGTCCACCTATATCAATGGTTCATTTTCTTCCCCTCATGCTTTAAACTGTGGAATACCGCAGGGCAGCTGCCTTGGGCCACTTCTTTATTTAATATATACCAACGACCTTTCCTATGCCCTAGCTGAAACTCAAGCTACTATATTTGCAGATGATACTACAATTTATGCAGCAGGACAATCGGTTCAACAGGTACAGCAAGCTTTACAAGGAGATTTGGAGAATATTAGGGAGTGGGTTTGCCAGAATAAACTTGTTTTAAATACCAAGAAAACCAAAGTTATGTTGGTCTGTTCCACTAGAAAAAGGCCAAAACAGCATGGGATACAATTAAGTATGGGAGGAGAACAAATTGAAGAAGTGGCAGAAACCAAACTATTAGGAGTGCAGCTAGACAACTGCTTATCATGGTCATCTCAAATAACTAATCTATGTAAAAAAATTATTAAAACAGCATGCATAATCAGAAGGATAGCTAAATATTTACCAGGAAAAATTCTTAAGCAAATAACACAAGCTTTAATTAAGAGTCAAGTGAACTACTGTTCTGTGGTCTGGGGAGATGCATCATCAAGTGAAGTTAGGAGGCTGCAGATTGCACAGAACAAAGCAGCAAGGATTGTTTTACGGTGGAGATATGGTTTTTCTGTTGCAGTCATACGCAATGTTCTTGGTTGGTCATCAATCGACAAGATAATTGAAAAAAACATGCTTATTTTATTTCATAATATACATCATTTAAAACGGCCAAGTACAATTCACAACGGTAATCAGTTGGTAAGAGACAGACATTCCGTAAATACTAGGAATAGATTGTCCACCATCTATGCGTTATCCAGACAGAAAAGAGAAATAGGCAAAAGAACATTTCGATTTAGAGCAATAAAGAAATTGAATAAATTAACTGAGCAAACCAGAAAACTTTCAATATATACATTTAAACATTATTTTAAAACAATTTAAATATAATACACATAAATGCTGTGGGATTACAGTAGATGAAGAATCCATATTTTTTAGATGATTATTTATTGGTTTATTACGTTAGTATATTATGTATGATTGTAATAGTGTGTTATATGTGAAAATGTGTTTGCATATAAATTGTATTTTAATATTTAAGGACTCTTGGAAGATTAGTCCAAATGGGGACTAAAAGAGATCCAAATAAAATCAAATCAAATCAACTCTGTAGGGTCTTCTCAGCTGACCCCCCCCCCCCCCTTTTTTTGTTTAACAAGCCGCCATGCCGGTTTAGCCCCCTAGGGCACATTACTCTACCAAGTCTTTGTGACGATAACTACTGTTTGTATGCTTTCTGTGAATTACTTTGTTTAGTAAATAAATGATTTTAAGACAGTTGATGTATGGATGACTTAGTGAAGACTGGGTTCGTGCAGATACAACAATTTACGATGTTTGGAATGAGACGGACACGAGGTAAAATACACCATTTAAACCAGAAGATAATCAGCCTATAATATAATATATAATGTTATAATATAGGAAAGTTTTATATTAGGAAAATTATAACTTTGTAATCTGAATATTTTCCTTGGTGCCCCGATCTCCTAGTTAATTACAGTTAAACGATTAATCAGTTTAATCGCGTAATAATAATAACAGGGAGTTATTTTGATAAACATGTCTTCAGTTTAATGGTGCCCAAAGACACGACACAGGGGTTCAACATCATTCCTGAAGTAAAATAGAAAAAGGAATGATTAAAAATGCCATAAATCCAGCACAGGTCTACACAATACAGTGCATTTGGAAAGTATTCAGAACCCTTGACATTTCCACATTTTGTTACGTTACAGCCTTAATATAAAATTGATGAAATTGTTTTTTTACCTGATCAATCTACACACAATACCCCATAATTGTCACGTCCTGGCCAGTATATAAGGTTAATTGTTTGTAGTTTGGTCAGGGCGTGACAGAGGGTATTTGTTTTATGTGGTTCGGGGTGGTGTGTTTGTGTAAAGGGTGTTTGATTTAGTATGTCCGGGTTTTGGTTTATGTCTAGGTAGTTCTATGTGGAGTCTAGTATGTCTGTTTCTATGTCTGGTGAATTGGTGTTGGGACTCTCAGTTGAAGGCAGGTGTTTTCTATCTGCCTTTGATTGAGAGTCTCATAAATGAGGGTGTGTTTGTGTTTGTGTTTTGTGGGTGATTGTTCTGTGTTCAGCCCTAGGCTTTGCCAGACTGTTAGTGGTTCGTTTGTTCTAGTGGTTTTGTTATTTTGTATTCAGTGGTTTTTGTAAGTGAATAAATCTAAATATGAGCATACACGTACCTGCTGCGTATTGGTCTACATTTTCAGACGACGATTTCGTTATATCGTCGGAAGACGAAGACGACAACCGTGACAGAATCACCCACCACCAAAGGACCAAGCAGCAGGAGAACAGCATGGATGGATGGACATGGGCGGATTTAAGGAGGTTCGTGTCCAGGGCTATGGAAGAGTTAAGGGAACCCGAGAGGCAGCCCCAAGAAATTTTTTGGGGGGGGCACAAGGGCTGTGAAGAGGGGCAAGGATGGAGCCCCAGGCCAGCTCCCCGCACTAGCCCTGAGGTACGTGTCTCCAATCTGGTACGCCCAGTACCAGCACCCCGCACCAAGCCCAAGGTGCGTGTCCCCAGCCCCGCCAGTCAACAGTCGTCGGAGCTGCCCGCCAGTCAACAGTCGTCGGAGCTGCCCTCCAGTCAACAGTCGTCGGAGCTGCCCTCCAGTCAACAGTATTCGGAGCTGCCCGTCAGTCAACAGTCGTCGGAGCTGCCCGCCAGTCAACAGTCGCCGGAGTGGTCAGACTGCGCTGAACTGCCGGAGTGGTCAGACTGCGCTGAACTGCCGGAGTGGCCAGACTGCGCTGAACTGCCGGAGTGGCCAGACTGCGCTGAACTGCCGGAGTGGCCAGACTGCGCTGAACTGCCGGAGTGGCCAGACTGCGCTGAACTGCCGGAGTGGCCAGACTGCGCTGAACTGCCGGAGTGGCCAGACTGCGCTGAACTGCCGGAGTGGCCAGACTGCGCTGAACTGCCGGAGTGGCCAGACTGCGCTGAACTGCCGGAGTGGCCAGACTGCGCTGAACTGCCGGAGTGGCCAGACTGCGCTGAACTGCCGGAGTGGCCAGACTGCCCTGACCTGCCGGAGTGGCCAGACTGCCCTGACCTGCCGGAGTGGCCAGACTGCCCTGACCTGCCGGAGTGGCCAGACTGCCCTGACCTGCCGGAGTGGCCAGACTGCCCTGACCTGCCGGAGTGGCCAGACTGCCCTGACCTGCCGGAGTGGCCAGACTGCCCTGACCTGCCGGAGTGGCCAGACTGCCCTGACCTGCCGGAGTGGCCAGACTGCCCTGACCGCCCCGAGCTGACAGACTGCCCAGACCGCCCCGAGCTGACAGACTGCCCAGACCGCCCCGAGCTGACAGACTGCCCAGACCGCCCCGAGCTGACAGACTGCCCAGACCGCCCCGAGCTGACAGACTGCCCCGAGCTGACAGACTGCCCAGACCGCCCCGAGCCGCCAGACTGCCCCGAGCCGCCAGACTGCCTGGAACGGCCAGAACCTGAGCCGCCTCCAATATAGGTGGGTTGGGGAGGGGGGGTGTAGCACAGTGCCGTCGTTGACGGCAGCCACCCTCCCTTCCCTCCCTTTAGAAAGGGGGAAATCTTTCTTTTGGGTATTGTTTGGGGGTATTTATATTTTTTTTGTGTTAAGGTGCTTCTGGGGTAGCACCTTTAAGGGGGGGGTACTGTCACGTCCTGGCCAGTATATAAGGTTAATTGTTTGTAGTTTGGTCAGGGCGTGACAGAGGGTATTTGTTTTATGTGGTTCGGGGTGGTGTGTTTGTGTAAAGGGTGTTTGATTTAGTATGTCCGGGTTTTGGTTTATGTCTAGGTAGTTCTATGTGGAGTCTAGTATGTCTGTTTCTATGTCTGGTGAATTGGTGTTGGGACTCTCAGTTGAAGGCAGGTGTTTTCTATCTGCCTTTGATTGAGAGTCTCATAAATGAGGGTGTGTTTGTGTTTGTGTTTTGTGGGTGATTGTTCTGTGTTCAGCCCTAGGCTTTGCCAGACTGTTAGTGGTTCGTTTGTTCTAGTGGTTTTGTTATTTTGTATTCAGTGGTTTTTGTAAGTGAATAAATCTAAATATGAGCATACACGTACCTGCTGCGTATTGGTCTACATTTTCAGACGACGATTTCGTTATATCGTCGGAAGACGAAGACGACAACCGTGACAATAATGATGAAGCAAAAACAGGTTTAGAAAATTTTGCTAATTTATATTACATATACATAAGCATTCAGACCATTCCAGGTGAAGCTGGTTAAGAGAATGCCAAAAGTGTGCAAAGCTGTCATCAAGGCAAAGAGTGGCTACTTTGAAGAATAAAAAATCAAAAATATATTTTGATTTGTTTAACACTTTTTTGGTTGCTACATGATTCCATATGTGTTTTCATAGTTTTGATGTCTTCTCTATAATTCTACAATGTAGAAGTAAAAATAAAGAAAAACCCTTTAATGAGTAGGTGTGCTTTTTGTATTGTTTTTGTAAACAGTTTATTTCTATGTGGGACCAATATATTGGATATGCATAGGCTAAACGTTCAGGCACTTTGGAGAGGTTGAAAAAACACTTGGATATCCCCTGTATGTCCCCCGACACCACCACATGTTTGAGAGAGGTTGGTGTTGTAGGAATTTAGTTTTTATAGTGAACAATAACTTTTAGGCGCATCCAGTGTGCAAAAACAGTGCAATTACCACATTTGGACACTGGAGAGGTTGAAAGGACACTTGAATGTACCCTGGATTCCCCATAACACCAGCACAGTGTTTGAGTGAGGTTGATATGGTAGAAATAATTTTTTTAATACTGAACAAATAAGATGTAGGGATTGCAAATATGTAATAGTACTAGAATGATCTAATTTACAGACATATGCCACTTTGGAGAGGTTTAGGGACACTTGGAAACGTCCCGTGACCACACCTGACACCACTTATTAGAACATCTGCCCATTTCTAGTTGTTAGGTCTAACAATCCCATTTTTTTTCTGGTATTGTTCACATGTTGTGGAAGCCATCTTGTGTGTTTCAAGCTCAAGTCATCAATAATTCACTTATAGCTTGTCAATGAAAGGTAACTTTTGTGTGTGCTTAATCTTGTGTATTCTAAACTATGTAACTTCTATCTTCTGATCATTTCCTCATAATCTCCCAGATGTTTTCTTTCCAAATGTTCCACGTTTTTGCATGTCAGAATCATGTATTACACATGAATAGCAGTTACTTTGAAGTATGTCTATTTAGGTGGAAATCTACATTTTAAGTCACGTAATAAGTTGCATAGACTCACTGTGTGCAGTAATAGTGTTTAACATGATTTTTTTATGACTACATCTCTGTGCCCCACACATACAATTATCTGTAAGGTTCCTCAGTTGAGCAGTGAATTTCAAACACAGATTCAACCAAAAAGAGCATGGTGAAGTTATTAATTACACTTTGCATGGTGTATCAATACACCCAGTCACTACAAAGATACAGGTGTCCTTCCTAACTCAGTTTCCGGAAAGGAAGGAAAGCGCTCAGGGATTTCACAGTGAGGCCAAAGATGACTTTAAAACAGTTACAGAGTTTAATGGCTGTGATAGGAGAAAATTGAGGAGGGATCAACATTGTAGTTACTGCACAACACTAACCTAATTGACAGAGTGAAAAGAAGGAAGCCCGTACAGAATTAAAATATTCCAAAACATGCATCCTGTTTGCAAAAAGGCACTAAAGTAACACTGCAAAAAAGGTGGCAAAGCAATTAACTTTTGTTCTGAATACAGTGTTATGTTTGGGGCAAATCCAATCCAACACTATTACTGAGTACCACTCTCCATATTTTCAAGCACAGTGGTGGTTGCATCACTTAACAAAGACGGCGCCGATAGAGATGGCAGCTTCTCTTCTAGTCCTTAGGAAACTATGTAGTATTTCATTTTTTATGTATTATTTCTTACATTGTTAGCCCAGAAAACCTTAAGCGTTACTACATACAGCCAGGAAGAACTATTTGATATTAAAGAGACGTCAACTTACCAGCACTACGACCAGGAATACGACTTTCCCAAAGAGGATCCTTCATCTGCACCTCCCAGAGCATTCGAACTGATTCCAGAGGCCGAACCAAAACAACGCCGCCGGAGGAGAGGGTGCTGGAGTGGTCTTCTAATGAGGCTTCGGATGCGCACACACCACCCACCGCTTCCAAGTATATTACTCGCTAACGTCCAGTACCTAGTTAACAAAGTTGACGAAATTAGGGCAAGAGTTGCTTTCCAAAGAGATATCTGGGAATGTAACATACTCTGTTTCACATAAACATGGTTAGCTTGTGACATTGATGTAACTTCCCTGAAAAGTTGCATATCGCGGGGCTATTCGATACTAATGCAGTATGCCACAGGATGTTTTTGTGCTGGTCAAGGGCAGTCAGGTCTGGAGTGAACCAAGGGCTATATCTGTTCTTGGTTCTACATTTTTTGAATGGGGCAATTGTAATTGTAACAACGTATAGGAACTCAAGTCCTTTTGTTCACCTGACCTAGAATTCCTCACAATCAAATGTCGACCGTATTTTCTCCCAAGAGAACTCTCCTCTGTTATTGCCACAGCCGTGTATATCCCCCCGCAAGCGGATACCAAGACGGCCATCAAGGAACTTCACTGGACTTTATGCAAACTGGAAACCATATATCCTGAGACTGCATTTATTGTAGCTGGGGATTTTAACAAAGCTAGTTTGTGAACAAGGCTGCCTAAATTCTATCAGCATATCGATTGCAGTACAAGAGCGAGTAACACGCTCGACCATTGCTACTCTAACTTCCGCGATGCAGACAAGGCCCTCCCCCGCCCTCCTTTTGGAAAATCTGACCATGACTCCGTCTTGTTGCTCCCCTCCTAAAGGCAGAAACTAAAACAGGAAATGTCGGTGTATTAGGTCTATCCAACGCTGGTCTTACCAATCGGATTCCACACTTCAAAATTGCTTCGATCACGTGGACTGGGATATGTTCCGGGTAGCCTCAGATTACAACATAAACTGACTCGGTGAGCGAGTTTATAAGGAAATGTATAGGAGATGTTGTACCCACTGTGACAATTAAAACCTTCCCTAATCAGTAACCGTGGATTGATGGCAGCATTCGCACAAAACTGAAAGCACGTACCACCGCATTTAATCATGACAAGGCAACTGGGAATATGGCCAAATACAAAAAGTGTAGAATTCCATCCGTAAGGCAATCAAACATCAAAGTGTCAGTATCCAATGGCTCAAACATGAGATGTATGTGGCAGGGTCTACAGACAATCACGGATTACAAAAAGAAAACCAGCCCCGTCGCGGGCATCGACGTCTTGCTTCCAGACAAATTAAACAACAACTTTGCGCGCTTTGAGGACAACACAGTGCCACCGACGCGAACCTCTACCAAAGACTGTGGGCTCTCCTTCTCCGTGGCCAATGTGAGTAAAACATTTAAACGCATTAACCCTTGCAAGGCTGTCGGCCCAGACGGCATCCCTAGCCGCATCCTCAGAGCATGCGCAGATCAGCTGGCTGCTGTATTTTTACGGACATATTCAATCAATCCCTATCCCAGTCTGCTGTCCCCACATGCTTCAAGATGGTCACCATTGTTCCTGTTCCCAAGAAAGCTAAGGTAACTGAACTAAATGGCTATCTCCCCCATAGCACTCACTTCCGTCATCATGAAATGCTTTTAGAGACTAGTCAAGGATCATATCACCTCCACCCTACCTGTCACCTTAGACCCACTTAAATTTGCTTACCGCCCCAATAGGTCCACAGACGATGCAATCGCCATCACACTGCACACTGCCCTATCCCATCTGGACAAGAGGAATACCTATGTACATGTAAGAATGCTGTTCATTTACAGCTCCGTGTTAAACACCATAGTACCCTCCAAACTTATCATTAAGCTTGAGTCCCTGGGTCTTGACCCTGCCCTGTGCAACTGGGTCCTGGACTTCCTGATGGGCCGCCCCCAGGTGGTGAAGGTAAAAAACGTCTCCACTCCGCTGATACTCAACACTGGGGCCCCACAAGGGTGCGTACTCAGCCCCCTCCTGTACTCCCTGTTCACCCACGACTACGTGGCCATGCACGCCTCCAACTCAATCATCAAGTTTGCAGATTACACAACAGTGGTAGGCTTGATTACCAACAATGACGAGACAGCCTACAGGGAGGAGGTGAGGGCCCTCGGAGTGTGGTGTCAGGAAAACAACAAAAGAGATGATCGTGGAAACAGCAAAGGGGGCACCCTCCTATCCACGGAACAGCAGTGGAGAAGGTGGAAAGTTTTAAGTTCCTCGCTGTACATATCACAGACAAACGGAAATGGTCCACGCCCACAGAGTGTGGTGAAGAACGCGCAGCAGCGCTTGTCACTGAAAACCCTCACTAACTTTTACAGGTGCACAATCGAGAGCATCATGTCGGGCTGTGTCACCTCCTGGTACAGCAACTGCACCGCCCACAACCGCAGGGCTCTCCAGAGGGTAGTGAGGTCTGCACAACGCATCACCGGGGGCCAACTACCTGCCCTTCAGGACACCTACAACACCCGATGTCACAGGAAGGCCAAAAAGATAATCAAGGACAATAACCACCCGAGCCACTGCCTGTTCACCCCGCTTCCATCCAGAAGGCGAGGTTAGTACAGGTGCATCAAAGCTGGGACAGAGAGATAGCCTTGAGATTGAAAAACAGCTTCTATCAGATGGTTAGCACAGAGAGGCGGCTGCCTACCTACAGACTTGATCTCATTGACCACTTTAATAAATGGAACACTATTCACTTTAATGATGCCACTTTAAGAATGTGTACATGTCTCACATTACTTATCTCATATGTATATACTGTATACTACACTATCTATTGCATCTTAGCCGCTCTGTCACTGCTCATCCGTATATTTAGATATTCTTATCCCATTCCTTTACTAGATTGTGTGTATTAGGATTTGTTGTGGAATTTGATAGATATTACCCGTTAGATACTGCTGTACTGTAGGATCTAGAAGCATCAGCATTTCGCTACACTCGCAATAACATCTGCTAACCATGTGTATGTAACCAATACAATTTGTTTTGATTTGATCATGTTATGGGTGTGCTTATAATCGTTAAGGAGTTTTTCAGGACAATAAAGTAAAGGAATGGAGCTAAACACCAGACACTGGGAGATGAATTCACCTTTCAACAGGACTATAACCTAAAACACAAGGCCAAAACTCGTGGGGGGTGTGCTATGCCAGTGACCGAGAGGTCTGCAAAACCACACTTCTCATTATCATATTTCCCATCATGCTCTATTGCAGTTAGATGTGTTTTTGCTACACAAAAAAATAATTACAACTTTTCTAAATAACATACATTTTTCTAAACTAATCCAATCTATCAGTTGAACATATTGCACCTGTTTCTGAAATGGTTGATCTAGTTTACATGGTATATGTAGTCTCATTCATTCATCTTTCTAACCCTGGCAGTCATTCTGAATGCAGATTGTGGGAATCTACTCTGTCTGGATTCTAATAGGAATGAAACATCACTTCACAAGCCAGCATAATGTGACTGGTCACCAGCAAAAACACAGCGAAGGCTGATCACCAGCAAAACACAATGAAGGCTAGTCACCAGCGAAAACACAGCGAAGGCTGATCACCAGCAAAACACAATGAAGGCTGATCACCAGCAAAACACAATGAAGGCTGGTCACCAGCAAAACACAATGAAGGCTGGTCACCAGCAAAACACAGCGAAGGCTGATCACCAGCAAAACACAATGAAGGCTTATCACCAGCAAAACACAATGAAGGCTGATCACCAGCAAAACACAATGAATGCTAGTCACCAGCAAAACCACAACAAAGGCTGGTCTACCAGCATAACAAGCTAGACCATGCTGATCAGAATTGCTTGATGAATTTGGGACACAATGGCACCCTATTCCCTTTATAGTGCACTACTTTAGAGCTGTGGGCCCTGGTCAAAGGTAATGCATTATAAGGGAATTGGGTGTCAGTTGGGACACAGCCCTTGTGTTAGGTGTGCACTATACAGTCTAATTGGAACCAATTGAGTATAAATGAGAGAGGGCTCAGATCTGTAGGAGCCTGGAACCATCCTAAGCAGCACACACTCACACACACAGATGGACACACACAGCTGAGATGTGGTATACTTTGGGAAGAAATAATATTCAGAGAAACATAGTGGACATCCTGTCTGGTATGTGTATATCTCTCTCTCCTCCCTCAGAGAGAGAGATAAATATTAGGGCCTGGAAGAAGCAGAGAGAGAGAAATTAGGGGCTGGAAGAGAGAGAGAGAGAGAAATTAGTGGTTGGAAGAGACAGAAAGAGAGAAATTAGTGGTTGGAAGAGACAGAGAGAGAGAAATTAGTGGTTGGAAGAGACAGAGAGAGAGAAATTAGGGGTTGGAAGAGACAGAAAGAGAGAAATTAGTGGTTGGAAGAGACAGAGAGAGAGAAATTAGTGGTTGGAAGAGACAGAGAGAGAGAAATTAGTGGTTGGAAGAGACAGAAAGAGAGAAATTAGTGGTTGGAGAGAGAGAGAGAGAGAAATTAGTGGTTGGAAGAGACAGAGAGAGAGAAATTAGTGGTTGGAAGAGACAGAGAGAGAGAAATTAGTGGTTGGAAGAGACAGAGAGAGAGAAATTAGTGGTTGGAAGAGACAGAGAGAGAGGAATTAGTGGTTGGAAGAGACAGAGAGAGAGAAATTGGTGGTTGGAAGAGACAGAGAGAGAGAAATTAGTGGTTGGAAGAGACAGAGAGAGAGAAATGAGTGGTTGGAAGAGACAGAGAGAGAGAAATGAGTGGTTGGAAGAGACAGAAAGAGAGAAATTAGTGGTTGGAAGAGACAGAGAGAGAGAAATTAGTGGTTGAAAGAGACAGAGAGAGAGAAATGAGTGGTTGGAAGAGACAGAGAGAGAGAAATTAGGGGTTGGAAGAGACAGAGAGAGAGAAATTAGTGGTTGGAAGAGACAGAGAGAGATAAATTAGGGGCTGGAAGAGACAGAGAGAGAGAAATGAGTGGTTGGAAGAGACAGAAAGAGAGAAATTAGTGGTTGGAAGAGACAGAGAGAGAGAAATTAGTGGTTGGAAGAGACAGAGAGAGAGAAATTAGTGGTTGGAAGAGACAGAAAGAGAGAAATTAGTGGTTGGAAGAGACAGAAAGAGAGAAATTAGTGGTTGGAAGAGACAGAAAGAGAGAAATTAGTGGTTGGAAGAGACAGAGAGAGAGAAATTAGTGGTTGGAAGAGACAGAGAGAGAGAAATTAGTGGTTGGAAGAGACAGAAAGAGAGAAATTAGTGGTTGGAAGAGACAGAGAGAGAAATTAGTGGTTGGAAGAGACAGAGAGAGAAATTAGTGGTTGGAAGAGACAGAGAGAGAGAAATTAGTGGTTGGAAGAGACAGAAAGAGAGAAATTAGTGGTTGGAAGAGACAGAAAGAGAGAAATTAGTGGTTGGAAGAGACAGAGAGAGAGAAATTAGTGGTTGGAAGAGACAGAGAGAGAGAAATTAGTGGTTGGAAGAGACAGAAAGAGAGAAATTAGTGGTTGGAAGAGACAGATAGAGAGAAATTAGTGGTTGGAAGAGACAGAGAGAGAGAAATTAGTGGTTGGAAGAGACAGAGAGAGAGAAATTAGTGGTTGGAAGAGAGAGAGAGGCAGAGAAAAAGAGAGGAAACAACACACACACATGCAGGCACGCTTTACATACACATGCTGCCCTCAGTCCTAGCTACAGCTAAGCACACAGCCGTGCACACACACACACACACACACACACACACACACACACACTACTCTTTGTAAATGCTCCACTTAGGTCGACATGACATAGCTGATTAGAATGGTCAACCAGGAAACAGAAGAAAATTGGTGGGGTGTGTGTGTGACAGAGAGAGACAACGTAAAACACCAAATAATGCATGTAGAGCAGAATTAGCCGTTATAGACATAATATGACATTTGAAATGTCTTTATTCTTATGGAACTTCTGTGAGTGTAATGTTTACTGTTCATTTGTATTGCTTATTTCACTTTTGTTTATTATCTACTTCACTTGTAGATAATAAACAAACGTGAAATAAACAATACAAATGTTTCCCATGCAGAGAGAGAGAAAGTGTGTTTCTGATTCATTATTCACCTGTAGAATGAGATAACACCATGCGATTGCTGCAGCCTGTCGGCTACTGACAGACCCGGCTCTGCCTCGAACCTGTGGTAATGGCATTACAGTGAACAGCGGAGGTGGGTGAGGTGACTGCGCTGTTACTTTCTGTTTAAAGAGTTCAAGCTGAAGTGAAGGCCCTAGCTCCTGTAATAGAATAACCCTGCCGGCGGTGATTGCGTTTGGTGGGTTTGCAAAGATTAAACAGATTGCATTGGACTCTGAGGGTTTGTCCCTAAATCGCACCATATTGCCTACATTGTGCATTAGTTTTGCAATAGTAGTGTAGGAAATAGGGTGCCATTTGGGATGCAGAATGTGCTCCCTTTCCAGGAGTCTGCCTGGCCCAGAGGGTTGTGAAAACACTAAAGTTCTGTTGACACCTTACAGAAAAAATGATATTTCTTAGGACCAGTTATGTCATCTTTACCTCTTCATTTCTCCCATTCGCTCGCCATCTTTATTTACCGGGGAAGTGGCCATATTGATGTTGGGTTTTACTAGCTAGGGCTCTGTTTGGGGGAAGATGGGAACATTTCAGATTACGTTCTCAATAACACATGCCTGGTTAGATAAAGGAAAAATATGACAAGCTTCATAGGCATTTACATTTGAGTAATTTAGCAGAAGCTCTTATCCAAAATGACTTACAATTAGTGAATTAATCTTAATATAGCTAGGTGAGACAACACATATCACAGTCATAAGTACATTTACCCTCAATAAAGTAGTTATCAGCAAAGTCAGTGTTTTTTTCATTGAAGATATTCTTTGAAGAGTATGAAGTCCAAGCCTTTGTGTGTGTGTGTGTGTGTGTGTGTGGGGGGGGGGGGGAATTGTTTTAAGATGGTCATACCATCTCAGCTATTTGATTTGGAATTTTAGGACCCCTGTATCAAAAAATATTTACAAATTATTTAATAAAATATTGAATTTGGCCTTTACTGCTGTAGCCCATAAAAATGCATTGAATAACACATTCATAAATGGCTAAACAGATTTTTTATTTAAGGTTTTGAAGCGTCTGCCCTATATCTATGACATATTTCACCCCAAAACTACTTCCATTCATTTTATTAATTAGTGCCGGGTTACCTTCAGACGAGTCCCGTGACACTTTGTGAGAGTCTCATCTTACCATAGAGGGGTCATACTGTTCGGACACTACATATGTTTTTGTGAGAAGATACAGAAGGCCCGACATTGGGGGATGCAATAGATTGAGACACAGTCCAGTAAAAAAAACATATCTCTTAAACTGACAGATTGGTGCATGGGTGCCTCATTCGACTAGGGGGTTAAATCTTACACATCAGTTTGTAGTTGTAACTTTTAATCAACAAATGCATGAATGGAAAAAATCTAGCGGACCGGTCATCTCTGCTAAGGCCCGGGAACCTGTCAATCCGACTGAGGCGTGGGAGCATGGTGACCTAGAGCACCAGAGAGAGAGCATACGTGACAGTACCCCCTCCCCGGCGCGCGGCTCCAGCCTGCAGGAAGCCAACCACAGGGACGATCCCGGGGATCAGGAGCAGACCGGTTGCCTCCGCTGAGGCGCAGAAACCTGATTTACCGGCTGAGGCCTCCCGGTTGCCTCGGTCGAGGCACGAGAACCTGTTCACCCAGTTGAGACATGGGAGCCTATCATTCCCGCTGAGATATGGAAACCCGTCGAGCAAGCTGAGGCAGGGGAACCTGCCAGGTTGCTCTGGTTCAGACACCCGGACCCGCAGGATAGAGCAGTTGCTTTGCGAGGTGACTACCTGAACATACATGATTCATAGTTGGTTTTCAGCAGTCATAGAGACGAGATGGTGACTTGAATGAAATAATAAAGTAATCAAATAAAACAAATGTAATATACACAACAACTGAAATATTTCATTAAAGTAATGTGAATAAATGATGGATATTAAGTGATAAGTAGTCATGAGCAGTCATTACCATCATGAGACTTTTATTAATAGTTTTATTCTGTGATGTTACAGCATTCAACCCACATAATGCATAGTGCATTTACTGTTTAGAAAAATTATCAAACCGAAACCAACCAATCTCAAAAAGCACTAATCACTCAGCACTACTTATGTAGAGTGGGTTACTTGGAGACTGGGCTGGGCTATAGTCTCTCTCTGGGTGAGCTAGGGTAGACTGGGCTAGGCTATAGTCTCTCTCTGGGTGAGCTAGGGTGGACTGGGCTGGGCTGTAGTCTCTCTGTGGGTGAGCTAGGCTGACACTGGGCTGGGCTAAAGTCTCTCTCTGGGTGAGCTAGGGTAGACTGGGCTGGGCTGGTCTCTCTCTGGGTGAGCTAGGGTGGACTGGGCTGGGCTATAGTCTCTCTCTTGGTGAGCTAGGGTGGACTGGGCTGGGCTATAGTCTCTCTGGGTGAGCTAGGGTGGACTGGGCTAGGCTATAGTCTCTCTCTGGGTGAGCTAGGGTGGACTGGGTGGGGCTATAGTCTCTCTCTGGGTGAGCTAGGGTAGACTGGGCTGGGTTATAGTCTCTCTCTGGGTGAGCTAGGGTAGACTGGGCTGGGCTATAGTCTCTCTCTGGGTGAGCTAGGGTAGACTGGGCTGGGCTATAGTCTCTCTCTGGGTGAGCTAGGGTGGACTGGGCTGGGCTATAGTCTCTCTCTGGGTGAGCTAGGGTAGACTGGGCTGGGTTATAGTCTCTCTCTGGGTGAGCTAGGGTAGACTGGGCTGGGTTATAGTCTCTCTCTGGGTGAGCTAGGGTAGACTGGGCTGGGCTATAGTCTCTCTCTGGGTGAGCTAGGGTGGACTGGGCTGGGGTAGTTTCTCTCTGGGTAAGCTAGGGTGGACTGGGCCGGGCTATAGTCTCTCTGTGTGAGCTAGGGTAGACTGGGCTGGGCTATAGTCTCTCTCTGGGTGAGCTAGGGTGGACTGGGCTGGGCTATGCTCTCTCTGGGTGAGCTAGGGTGGACTGGGCTGGGCTGTAGTCTCTCTCTGGGTGAGCTAGGGTGGACTGGGCTGGGCTGTAGTCTCTCTCTGAGTGAGCTAGGGTAGACTGGGCTGGGTTATAGTCTCTCTCTGGGTGAGCTAGGGTAGACTGGGCTGGGATATAGTCTCTCTCTGGGTGAGCTAGGGTAGACTGGGCTGGGCTATAGTCTCTCTCTGGGTGAGCTAGGGTGGACTGGGCTGGGCTATAGTCTCTCTCTGGGTGAGCTAGGGCGGACTGGGCTGGGCTGTAGTCTCTCTCTGAGTGAGCTAGGGTAGACTGGGCTGGGCTATAGTCTCTCTCTGGGTGAGCTAGGGTAGACTGGGCTGGGTTTTAGTCTCTCTTTGGGTGAGCTAGGGCAGACTGGGCTGGGTTATAGTCTCTCTCTGGGTGAGCTAGGGCGGACTGGTCTGGGCTGTAGTCTCTCTCTGGGTGGGTGAGCTAGGGTGGACTGGGCTGGGCTATAGTCTCTCTCTGGGTGAGCTAGGGTGGACTGGGTGGGGCTATAGTCTCTCTCTGGGTGAGCTAGGGTGGACTGGACTGGGCTATAGTCTCTCTCTGGGTGAGCTAGGGTGGACTGGGCTGGGCTATAGTCTCTCTCTGGGTGAGCTAGGGTGGACTGGGCTGGGCTATAGTCTCTCTCTGGGTGACCTCGGGTAGACTGGGCTGGGCTATAGTCTCTCTCTGGGTGAGCTAGGGTAGACTGGGCTGGGCTATAGTCTCTCTCTGGGTGAGCTAGGGTGGACTGGGCTGGGATATAGTCTCTCTCTGGGTGAGCTAGGGTGGACTGGACTGGGCTATAGTCTCTCTCTGGGTGAACTCGGGTAGACTGGGCTGGGCTATCGTCTCTCTCTGGGTGAGCTAGGGTGGACTGGGCTGGGATATAGTCTCTCTCTGTGTGAGCTAGGGTGGACTGGGCTGGGCTATAGTCTCTCTCTGGGTGAGCTAGGGTGGACTGGGCTGGGATATAGTCTCTCTCTGTGTGAGCTAGGGTGGACTGGGCTGGGATATAGTCTCTCTCTGTGTGAGCTAGGGTGGACTGGGCTGGGATATAGTCTCTCTCTGTGTGAGCTAGGGTGGACTGGGCTGGGCTATAGTCTCTCTCTGGGTGAGCTAGGGTGGACTGGGCTGGGATATAGTCTCTCTCTGGGTGAGCTAGTGTGGACTGGGCTGGGTTGTCTCTGGGTTAGGTAGGGCCGAATTGTCTGGTGTAGTCTCTCTCTGTGGGTAAGGTAGGGCATACTGGGTATAGGGTAGAAAGGGCTAAGCTTTCCTCTGAAATTCAGATTGCTTTATTGGCATGAAATACAATTTGTAGATTTTGCCAAAGCAGTGTAGTGGTACAGCTTTTCAGTCAATAAAGTACAATGCAATTATCTCTCTCTCTCTCTCTCTCTCTCTCTCCCTCTCTCGGAAGCAACACTGTTATAAGGAGAAGGAGGAGGTCAAAGGGGGTAAGTGTAACTGGTGTGTAATGGTTAGCTAGTTAGCAGTGCATCACATACTCTGAGACCTTGAAGTAGTAGGGCTGCGGCTTTTGTGGAGCGATAGGTAACGATGCTTCATGGGAGGCAGATGATGATGTGTTCAGAGGATCCCTGGGGCGAGGATAGGGACGGAAGCAAAACTGTTACATACTCAGCGTGTGTGTGTGTGTGTGTGTGTGTGTGTGTGTGTGTGTGTGTGTGTGTGTGTGTGTGTGTGTGTGTGGCGGTGAGTGGGAAAATCACTGGGGAAACCAAGCCAGAAGAAAATATCATATTCCAACCAATGTGTTGTGATAATTGCATTGTTTGCTCTATAACCTGTTAGTTCATATGCCTTGCCACCATGATATACACTCTAAAAATGAGGGGTTCAACAAGGGTTCTTTGAAGAACCTTAGGGTTCTTGGCACTGAAAATGGCCCCCAAAGGGTTCTTCCAAGAACGCCATAGGAGGTGGGGTTCATCGAAGAACACCCTTAATTGGTGGGGATTCTTGCAGAAAACTTTCTGCCCAACTGAAACATTTTGTTTTCAGAGGACAGCTGGCGCAGTTAAATGGTGCAGGCATTTAACTGAAAAATGTAAAGATCTCCTCAATTTAAGGTAAGGTTAGTCCCTTATATGATCTAAATTCATTTCGTTTGATGATACCATCTATCTTTTCATATTTGTGCAAATCTTTCTAAAACAGAAAATGGACACAATTTAATGGATATTAATCAACAAAGAGGTAAGAATATGTAGGCTATAAGAATATGTTGAAGGATAGCTGTGTTGGGTGCAGATGACTGAACTGCTCACTTTTGTGTCTGTGTCTGCAGGTATACAGACGAGGAGGCATAGAAAAGGTATGTGAATTAGTATTGGTATGCTATGCAGATCACATTTACCATCCTCCTCCCTTACCTCTTCAATGAAAATCCCAGAGGCCTCTACATTATGGACAAGGTATGTGTATGAAAACCATTTTTTTCATTCACATTTAACACAAAAACCAAGATATGAATACTGTTGTGTGCATGTTTTGCTAATCATCTGTATAATTACTATTTTTGGGATTCACAGACTTCACCCTCCCTTCAGCTCTGATGAATATAACAGGAAACCTGTTCGCTCACCATACACTGCAAAATCATTCTGGCTATGGATACGGAGAACATCAAGACATTAACATCAACACACCAGAGGATATATCCATTGGACCTGGGGCTCTGCTGGGGGTTTACCTCATATTTAGACTGTTTTATTCTGCTTTGCCACTAAAATCATAATAAACACTGATAATTAAAATATAGTGTTATTGTTTTTAATAATAATAATAGGGGGGTAGTTCAAAAATTAACCCAAAAAGTTTATTCGAAAGGTTCTTTGGATCCATTAAAAGGGGTTATTTGAAAAACGTATAGGTGTTCCCCCACAGTTTCAATTTGAAGATCCCCTAAAGAATACTCCAGGAACCTTTTCTTTTTAGAGTGTAAAGGCCTAAGACTGAGACAATAAGAAGACAGTGGCGGAGAGCAACCTCACAAAGGATATTGAATGTAACAAACAGTTACATGACCTACAGCATGGTCAAGAAAATGCATATTTCCAACATTTTAGGACAACTAAACAAGTATTGACTTAGAACCACGGAGAGTTACTGCAAATCGCAAAGAAAAATAGGAGTTTCCTCCACTATTCCAGCACCATTTCAACTTTAACATTTCAACGTCATCTAAATCACCTATGCTTAGTCTAATACAGTGACAACTAAAAGGTACCAAAAACAATTTAGTCCAATCAATGTAAGCTAAATGTGAGGTGGCAGTCCATGGTTCTGATTTGTGTGTGTATACAGTATACGTTTGTGCAAGTATAAAAACATGTTGACTCACCCTACTTGTAGAGAAACGCCATCTTTCCTGTTGACGAAACGGTCTATGACTGTCATTTAGTACATGCTTTTATTTTTTGTTGTCCTAGGCTACCTGGATAAAATGCTTGCTCGCTAGCCTAACTTCCTTTCATGGGCAACGTTAGCTAGTTAACATTAGCCTTCTACATCTAACTATATATTGAACTTCCATCCTCTCAGTCCAGGGGCACAATGTATTTTATGGTTGGATCCGAATCGCCGTTATAATCATTGGCCAGTACAGATAATTAATTAAAACCACAAGTCCAAATCTCTATCTCCATCCATGGCTAATTTAGTAAAGAGATCATTTGAGCTAGCTAGCTAGTCACCAGAGAACAACAACACAACGAGATTCAACAATTCAAGTTGTTTCTATCGATAACGTGTTTCTCTGTGATAGGAGTGAAGCCAAATCCAAACTGGCTTCCCTTGTCACTTGTTTTTGGTGCGCCGGGACCATTCCCAGTTGAGCTCACTCAGTTTAGCTCAACGCTGATTGGCTATTTATTTATACTTTTTTTATCAGGGGAGGCCAAATGCTCGCTTGCTTCCCTTGCATTCAATGGTAAGGCGGCAACAACAATGTCATACACATACATAGAGAGAGGGGCGCTGTTTCGCTTGCTTGGATGCTTTTCTCAGGTGAGATACATTCAGCCTCTTGCAAATTGAATGAAAATCATGAAAACACAGAGATGTTTTTCTTTTTTGGGGGGGATCCTGGCTTCCCTTGGCATCCATAAATATATACGTCACTGGTGTGTATATGCGGCGTGTGTGTGTGTATGCAGCATTTGTGTGTGTATATGCAGTGTGTGTGTGTTGTGCCCATCTTCACTCTGTGACCAGAAACAGATGGACGTCTTAATCTTTCCCATCATCCTCTCCATCCAACTCCTATCAAAGTATTAAGCGTCCTTGATGTTTGAGCCAGTGGGTTTTAAAGCCACGTTGATTGAGCCTGGAAGATTGCCAGAGCTACTTCTACACTGCTCTTGAAGCTCAATGTGACAGAGTGTGTGTGTGCATGTGTGTGTGCGTATCCGTGCTTGTGTGCATGCTTATGCGTATGTCTGTGTGTGTGTGTACTTCCAAGTGTGTGTGCATAATTACACATAAAAGAGGGATGAGCGAAGGAAAGGCAGGTTGTGCTTCACTGACAGTTAGCCTCATTAAAGCAGATCCCCTATTCGTTAACTGGCCTTGTCGAGGTGAATACAGTTCATTTATATTCAACAGACAGCGTGTGAGAGTGAATGGATAGTCAGAGACAGCTCAACGACCCAGTAATGACACCCGCAGAGATGGTGATTACCTGACTGGAGTTTTGGTGTGACATTGGGGCAGAGGGGAGAGAGGGAGAGGGAGATAGGGAGAAGAGAGGGGGAAGAGAGTGAATGGGAGATGGCGAGGGGGAGGGAGAAGAGGGATAGGGAGAGGACAGGAATAGGTGAGAGGAGAGAGATGGGGAGGAGAGAGAGAAGGCTGGAGAGATGGGAGAAGGTGAGCGAGAAGTATAGAGAGATGGGGAGGAGAAAGAGAAGGACGGAGAGATGGGAGAAGGTGAGAGAGGATGAAGAAATGGGAGGGTGAGAGAGAAGGATGGAGAGATGGGAGAAGGTGAGAGAGAAGTATAGAGAGATGGGGAGGAGAAAGAGAAGGATGGAGAGATGGGAGAAGGTGAGAGAGGATGAAGAAATGGGAGGGTGAGAGAGAAGGATGGAGAGATGGGAGAAGGTGAGAGAGGATGGAGAAATGGGAGGGTGAGAGAGAAGGATGGAGATATGGGAGAAGGAGAGAGAGAAGGATGGAAAGATGGGGAGGAGAGAGAGAAGGATGTAAATATGAGAGAAGTTGAGAGAGAAGGATGGAGAGATGGGGAGGAGAGAGCGAAGGATGGAGAGATGGGAGAAGGTGAGAGAGAAGGATGGAGAGATGGGAGAAGGTGAGAGAGGATGGAGAAATGGGAGGGTGAGAGAGAAGGATGGAGATATGGGAGAAAGAGAGAGAGAAGGATGGAAAGATGGGGAGGAGAGAGAGAAGGATGTAAATATGGGAGAAGGTGAGAGAGAAGGATGGAGAGATGGGGAGGAGAGAGAGAAGGATGGAGAGATGGGAAAAGGGGAGAGAGAGGATGGAGAGATGGGAGAAGGTGAGAGAGGATGGAGAAATGGGAAGGTGAGAGAGAAGGATGAGATATGGGAGAAGGAGAGAGAGAAGGATGGAAAGATGGGGAGGAGAGAGAGAAGGATGTAAATATGGGAGAAGTTGAGAGAGAAGGATGGAGAGATGGGGAGGAGAGAGCGAAGGATGGAGACATGGGGAGGAGAGAGAGAAGGATGGAGAGATGGGAAAAGGTGAGAGAGAAGGATGGAGAGATGGGAGAAGGTGAGAGAGAAGGATGGAGAGATGGGAAAAGGTGAGAGAGAAGGATGGAGAGATGGGAGAAGGTGAGAGAGAAGGATGGAGAGATGGGAAGGAGAGAGATAATCTGCCCGAGGATTCTAACAGGTCCCTCAGGCGCGACGTCCGTTGAAGGCCCATTCTGCTAACCACAGTCAACTAGCTACCTCGAGCTACTTGGAACCCTACTAATCCACGACTGGTCTATCGACGTCACCGCACGAAGAGTCAAAAACTGACTTACCTCCATCGCGACGTCCCCCAAAGGCCCTTCTGCTAACTTGCTAGCCCCGGTCTGCTAACTACTAGCTTGCTTGCCCCGGTCTGCTAACTGCTTGCTTGTTGGCCCCGGCCTACTATCTGCTAGCTTGTTAGCACCGGCCTGCTAACTGTCTGAATCGCGTGTCCCCAGCCAGCCCAACCACTCACTGGACCCATATGTTCACTTGGCTACGCATGCCTCTTTCTAATATAATCATGCCTCGTCCATTACTGTCCTGGTTAGTGATTACTGTCTTATTTCACTGTGGAGCCTCTAGCCCTGCTCAATATGCCTTAACCAACCATGTTGTTCCACCTCCTACATATGCGATGACATCACCTGGTTTAAACGTCTCTAGAGACTATCTCTCTCATCATTACTCAATGCCTAGGTTTGCCTCCAATGTACTCACATCCTACCTTACCTTTGTTTGTACACTATGCCTTGAATCTATGCTATCGTGGCAAGAAACCTGCTCCTTTTACTCTCTGTTCCGAACATGCTAGACGGCCAGTTCGTATAGCCTTTAGCCGTACCCTTATCCTACTTCTCCTCTGTTCCTCTGGTGATGTAGAGGTTAATCCAGGTCCTGCAGTGCCTAGCTCCACTCCCACTCCCAGGTGCTCTCATTTGTTGACTTCTGTAACTGTAAAAGCCTTGGTTTCATGCATGTTAACATTAGAAGCCTACTCCCTAAGTTTGTTTTACTCACTGCTTTAGCACACTCTGCCATCTCGGATGTCTTAGCCGTGTCTGAATCCTGGCTTAGGAAAACCACCAAAAACCCTGAAATCTCCATCCCTAACTATAACATTTTCCACCAAGATAGAACTGCCAAAGGGGACGGTGTTGCTATCTACTGCAAAGATAGCCTGCAGAGTTCTGTATTACTATCCAAGTCTGTACCCAAACAATTCGAGCTTCTACTTCTAGAAATTCACCTTTCCAGAAACAAGTCTCTCACTGTTGCCGCTTGCTATAGACCACCCTCTGCCCCCAGCTGTGCCCTCGAAACCATATGCGAACTGATTGCCCCACATCTACCTTCTGAGCTCGTGCTGCTAGGTGACCTAAACTGGGACATGCTTAACACCCCAGCCATCCTACAATCTAAGCTTGATGCCCTCAATCTCACACAAATTATCAATGAACCTACCAGGTACAACCCCAAATCCGTAAACACGGGCACCCTCATAGATATCATCCTAACTAACTCGCCCTCCAAATACACCTCTGCTGTTTTCAATCAAGATCTCAGCGATCACTGCCTCATTGCCTGCATCCGTAATCGGTCTGCGACCAAACAACCACCCCTCATCACTGTCAAACGCTCCCTAAAGCACTTCTGCAAGCAGGCCTTTCTAATCGACCTGGCTGGGGTATCCTGGAATGACATTGACCTCATCCCGTCAGCAGAGGAAGCCTGAACAGAAATTTGCATCCTGTAGTACAAACTCCCAAAAGTTCTGGGACACTGTAAAGTCCATGGAGAACAAGAGCACCTCCTCCCAGCTGCCCACTGCTCTGAGGCAAGGAAACACTGTTACAACCCATAAATCAACTATAATTGAGAATTTTAATAAGCATTTCTCTCCGGCTGGCCATGCTTTCCACCTGGATCCCCCTACACAGCAACCCGCCCAAGCCCCCACCATTTCTCCTTCACCCAAATCCAGATAGCTGATGTTCTGAAAGAGCTGCAAAATCTGGACCCATACAAATCAGACGGGCTAGACAATCTGGATCCTCTCTTTCTAAAATGATCTGCCGAAATTATTGCAACCCCTATTACTAGCCTGTTCAACCTCTCTTTTGTATCGTCCGAGATTCCCAAAGATTGGAAAGCTGCCGCGGTCATCCACCTCTTCAAAGGGGGAGACACTCTAGACCCAAACTGCTACAGACCTATATCTATCCTACCCTGTCTTTCTTAGGTCTTCGAAAGCCAAGTTAACAAACAGATTACCGACCATTTCGAATTCCACTGTACCTTCTTCGCTATGCAATCTGGTTTCAGAGCTAGTCATGGGTGCACCTCAGCCACGCTCAAGGTCCTAAACGACATCATAACCGTCTTCGATAAGAAACATTACTGTGCAGCCGTATTCATCGACCTGGCCAAGGCTTTTGACTCAATCACCACATTCTTATTGGCAGACTCGGCAGCCTTGGTTTCTCAAATGACTGCCTTGCCTGGTTTACCAACTACTTCTCTGATAGAGTTCAGTGTGTAAAATCGGAGGGCCTGTTGTCCGGACCTCTGGCAGTCTCTATGGGGGTGCCACAGGGTTCAATTCTCGGGCCGACTCTCTTCTCTGTATACATCAATTATGTTGCTCTTGCTGCTGGTGATTCTCTGATCCACCTCTACGCAGACGACACCATTCTGTATACTTCTGGCCCCTCTTTGGACACTGTGTTAACTAAACTCCAGACGAGCTTCAATGCCATACAACTCTCCTTCCGTGGCCTCCAACTGCTCTTAAATGCAAGTAAAACTAAATGCATGCTATTCAATCGATCACTGCCCGCACCTGCCCGTCCGTCCAGCATCACTACTCTGGACGGCTCTGACTTAGAATACGTGGACAACTACAAATACCTAGGTGTCTGGTTAGACTGTAAACTCTCCTTCCAGACTCACATTAAGCATCTCCAATCCAAAATTAAATCTAGAATCGGCTTCCTATATCGCAACAAAGCATCCTTCACTCATGCTGCCAAACATACCCTCGTAAAACTGACCATCCTACCGATCCTCGACCTCGGCGATGTCATCTATAAAATAGCCTCCAACACTCTACTCAACAAATTGGATGCAGTCTATCACAGTGCCATCCGTTTCGTCACCAAAGCCTCATACACTACCCACCACTGCGAACTGTACGCTCTCGTTGGTTGGCCCTCGCTTCATACTCTTCGCCAAACACACTGGCTACAGGTTATCTAAAAGTCACTGCTAGGTAAAGCCCCACCTCTCAGCTCACTGGTCACCATAGCAGCACCCACTCATAGCACGCGCTCTAGCAGGTATATCTCACTGGTCACCCCCAAAGCCAATTCCTCCTTTGGTCGCCTCTCCTTCCAGTTCTCTGTTGCCAATGACTAACGAACTGCAAAAATTACTGAAGTTTGAGACTCATATCTCCCTCACTAGCTTTAAGCACCAGCTGTCAGAGCAGCTCACAGATCACTGCACCTGTACATAGCTCATCTGTAAACAGCCCATCTATCTACCTCATTCCCATACTGTATTTATTTATTTATCTTGCTCCTTTGCACCCCAGTATCTCTACTTGCACATTCATCTTCTGCACATCCACCATTCCAGTGTTTAATTGCTATATTGTAATTACTTCACCTCCGTGGCCTATTTATTGCCTTAACTCCCTTATCTTTTCTCATTTGCACTAACTGTATATAGACTTTTTTTCTTTTCTTTTTTTCTGCTGTATTATTGACTGGGTTTTTTGTTTATTCCATGTGTACCTCTGTGTCAAATTGCTATGCTTTATCTTGTCCAGGTCGCAGTTGCAAATGAGAAATTGTTCTCAACTAGCCTACCTGGTTAAATAAAGGTGAAATAAAATAAATAAATAAATCAGTCAATAGATTGTAGTACTGTGGAAGGATATCTAATATCGAATGCGTTTATCAGATATCCAACAATTTATTTGAACAATTATCTGAACTGTACCTCAACTTTCAACTAAGCTAACATAAGGAATTCTTTTAAGATAGTCATACCAAGGATTATGTAGTTGTTTGATTTAGAATTTTAGGGCCCCTGTAGGTATAAAAAATTTATAGAAAAATTAATGATGAAACACTGAATCGGGCCTTGCTGCTATTAGCCCATAGAAACACATTGAATAACAGACTCATACATGGAAAATCTAATGGAAGTGTTTGTTCTATATCTGAGAGATATAAGAAAATATACAGTATATACACTACCGTTCAAAAGTTAGGGGTCACTTAGAAATGTCCTTGTTTTTGAAAGAAAAGCGACTTTTTTGTCCATTAAAATAACATCAAATTGATCTGAAATACAGTGTAGACATTGTTAATGTTGTAAATGACTATTGTAGCTGAAAACGAATAATTTTTAATGGAATATCTACATAGGCTTACAGAGGCCCATTATCAGCAACCATCACTCTTGTGTTCCAATGGCACGTTCTGTTAGCTAATCCAAGTTTATCATTTTAAAAGTCTAATTGATCATTAGAAAACCCATTTGCAATTATGTTAGCACAGCTGAAAACTGATGCCCTGAAGGCCAATTGTATTGTTTCTTAAATCAGCACAACAGTTTTCAGCTGTTCTAACATAATTCAAAAGGAGTTTTCTAATGATCAGTTAGCCTTTTAAAATGATAAACTTGGATTAGCTAACACAACGTGCCATTGGAACACAGGAGTGATGGTTGCTGATGGGCCTCTGTAAGCCTATGTAGATATTCCATAAAAATCTGCCGTTTCCAGCTTTTGTTGTCATTTACAACATTAACAATGTCTACACTGTATTTCTACACTGTATTTGATGTTATTCTAATGGACAAAAAAATTGCTTTTCTTTCAAAAACATGGACATTTCTAAGTGACCCCAAACTTTCGAACGGAAGTGTATATTTTTACAATGGAATTTGTCATGTACTGTACCTTTTGACAAGGAAATGCCCTATTCACTTCTATACATTTTTCTCCCGGTAGCGGGTTACCTTCAGACTAGTCCTGTGTAGCCCAAACCTTTCGGACTCTACAGACGTTTTTGTGATATTGCAGATATCTCTAGTTTAAACAGGCGGATTTTGATGAGCTAGTTTTTATTATGCTAATTAGATTTCTGCTCGGGCATCGACTCTAGGGGGAACAGGGCGGTCCACACCAAGGATGATAACTATAACGATGACTATAACAATAAATAAATCAATCATTCCAATTCAAGTGAACAGGAGTGTTCACACTACAGCCAAAACTACAAAAAGAAT
This sequence comes from Salmo trutta, assembly GCF_901001165.1. Lineage (NCBI taxonomy): Eukaryota > Metazoa > Chordata > Actinopteri > Salmoniformes > Salmonidae > Salmo > Salmo trutta. The sequence continues at coordinate 39,344,627 of NC_042978.1, read as the reverse complement.
GTAGAACGATAACGAGAGCTATCGTTTGGGAACAATTTTTAGGAAATAACTTTTGTGAAATAACTATTTTTGAGAACATTTGGAGAACATCAAAAACAAGCAAAAATGTCCCCTCGACATTATCACCTCAATGTTAGGTTTATATTAGGTTTAGCTTTTTTAATGTGGAATGGCATTTACAATGTACTATTCAACCTCATCATACATAGGCTACATTGACTAATTTAGCCTACTTGTGGAACAGTGCATACAGTGCAGTATTAAATAGATGCACAATACACGCTATCAAGGCCGACTTCAAATACAGTGTAAAGGGTGCGTACTGGTGGCAGAGAAGTCAGGCACAGGAGTGCAAAAACTGTGTTCCAACGGAGCAGTTTAATAATAAATAAATACCACCGTAAAATAGAACAACCAATCAATGGGTAACAAAACCCGTCACACACCAGCATACGTGCACAAGCACTTACAATAAACAATTCTGGACAATGACATGTGGGGAACAGAGTGCTAAATACACAACATCTAATGATGGAATTGAAACCAGGTGTGTGGGAAGACAAGACAAAACAAAAGGAAAATGAAAGGAGAGGCATCGACTTCGGCGGAAGTCGTGACATACAGACATCAATGTGAAGGTAACTGGAGCATAGAATAGCTGACAGTGAATGAAAACTATGCCAGATAAGTCCTACACATGCATTGAAATAAAAGGCATACATCAAATTAATTACTTAGGCCTACAATTGACAAGGACGCATAAAGACAAACAAACTCGACGAAGGAATGAAGAAAGATCTACACATTCAGGCCGCGCCCTTGATTCAGCACCCCAGAATGGACAGCACCTCCGTACAGGTAGGCATAGTGGAGCTCCGTGGGGTGTGGCTGAATGGACAGCGACTCCGTACAGGTAGGCATAGTGGAGCTCAGTGGGGTGTGGCTGAATGGACAGAGCCTCTGTACAGGTAGGCATAGTGGAGCTCCGTGGGGTGTGGCTGAATGGACAGAGCCTCAGTACAGGTAGGCATAGTGGAGCTCCGTGGGGTGTGGCTGAATGGAGAGCGCCTCCGTACAGGTAGGCATAGTGGAGCTCCGTGGGGTGTGGCTGAATGGACAGAGCCTCCATACAGGTAGGCATAGTGGAGCTCCGTGGGGTGTGGCTGAATGGAGAGCGCCTCCGTACAGGTAGGCATAGTGGAGCTCCGTGGGGTGTGGCTGAATGGACAGCGCCTCCGTACAGGTAGGCATAGTGGAGCTCCGTGGGGTGTGGCTGAATGGACAGCGCCTCCGTACAGGTAGGCATAGTGGAGCTCCGTGGGGTGTGGCTGAATGGACAGAGCCTCCGTACAGGTAGGCAAAGTGGAGCTCCGTGGGGTGTGGCTGAATGGATAGAGCCTCCGTACAGGTAGGCATAGTGGAGCTCCGTGGGGTGTGGCTGAATGGAGAGCGCCTCCGTACAGGTAGGCATAGTGGAGCTCCGTGGGGTGTGGCTGAATGGACAGCGCCTCCGTACAGGTAGGCATAGTGGAGCTCCGTGGGGTGTGGCTGAATGGAGAGCGCCTCCGTACAGTTAGGGGTTGTGGAGCTCCGTGGGGTGTGGCTGAATGGAGAGAGCCTCCGTACAGGTAGGCTTGGTGTGGCTCCGTGGGGTGTGGCTGAATGGAGAGCGCCTCCGTACAGGTAGGCTTGGTGTGGCTCCGTGGGGTGTGACTGAATGGAGAGCGCCTCCATACAGGTAGGCATAGTGGAGCTCCGTGGGGTGTGGCTGAATGGAGAGCGCCTCCGTACAGGTAGGCTTGGTGGAGCTCCGTGGGGTGTGGCTGAATGGAGAGCGCCTCCGTACAGGTAGGCATAGTGGAGCTCCGTGGGGTGTGGCTGAATGGAGAGCGCCTCCGTACAGGTAGGCTTGGTGGAGCTCCGTGGGGTGTGGCTGAATGGAGAGCGCCTCCGTACAGGTAGGCATAGTGGAGCTCCGTGGGGTGTGGCTGAATGGAGAGCGCCTCCGTACAGGTAGGCATAGTGGAGCTCCGTGGGGTGTGGCTGAATGGAGAGCGCCTCCGTACAGGTAGGCATAGTGGAGCTCCGTGGGGTGTGGCTGAATGGACAGAGCCTCCGTACAGGTAGGCTTGGTGGAGCTCCGTGGGGTGTGGCTGAATGGACAGAGCCTCCGTACAGGTAGGCATAGTGGAGCTCCGTGGGGTGTGGCTGAATGGAGAGCGCCTCCGTACAGGTAGGCATAGTGGAGCTCCGTGGGGTGTGGCTGAATGGAGAGCGCCTCCGTACAGGTAGGCATAGTGGAGCTCCGTGGGGTGTGGCTGAATGGACAGCGCCTCCATACAGTTAGGGGTTGTGGAGCTCCGTGGGGTGTGGCTGAATGGACAGCGCCTCCATACAGTTAGGGGTTGTGGAGCTCCGTGGGGTGTGGCTGAATGGACAGCGCCTCCGTACAGTTAGGGGTTGTGGAGCTCCGTGGGGTGTGGCTGAATGGACAGCGCCTCCGTACAGTTAGGGGTTGTGGAGCTCCGTGGGGTGTGGCTGAATGGACAGCGCCTCCGTACAGTTAGGGGTTGTGGAGCTCCGTGGGGTGTGGCTGAATGGACAGCGTCTCCATACAGTTAGGGGTTGTGGAGCTCCGTGGGGTGTGACTGAATGGACAGCGTCTCCATACAGTTAGGGGTTGTGGAGCTCCGTGGGGTGTGGCTGAATGGACAGCGCCTCCGTACAGTTAGGGGTTGTGGAGCTCCGTGGGGTGTGGCTGAATGGACAGAGCCTCCGTACAGTTAGGGGTTGTGGAGCTCCGTGGGGTGTGGCTGAATGGACAGCGTCTCCATACAGTTAGGGGTTGTGGAGCTCTGTGGGGTGTGGCTGAATGGACAGCGTCTCTGTCCAGTTTGTGGGTAATTAAAATGTTCTGGGCACAGTTGAGATAGCCTACAATGCTATTATGAAAAGCTTTACTGGCACGCAGATTTTTAGAAATTGTAGGATCATTTTTAAATTGTCACTCATATAAAAAGGGTTGCAGACCCCCTGCTATAGGCTGTATGAAGTCCTCCTTGAGGAACAGCGCATACAGTGTACTGTGACAGTGTATTGTCTCGTGCTCTTCCCACCAAAATTGCTGCTCTGCATTCAGAGATGTTCCTTATAATGTGTGCGCCCAGCTCATGTTAGTATTTGCCTGTCTACATTATTCGCCAGGGAAGGGAAACATTCTGCGTATATTGAAGCACTCAAGACTGCTTCGAAAATATTAATATAGAAACATAGTAGCCAGCGTGGAGGCGGCCAGTGACATTTTTTTAGTTAGCAAGCTTGTCTCTGTCTGATATCATTGTGTTGCCTACGCAGCATCTGGGTGCTCAATATATACAAAAAAACAGCCCTACATCCACACTACAGCTAAATAACTTATCAATATTTTATTACTTTTTGCCAACAAGATTGGGGGGAGTGCTGAAAAAAAATGTAAAGGCCCAGTGCACTACTTTAGTGATTTTTAGTATCTAAATGTATTTTTAGTGTTTACCAGCATTTGCAACTTGAGTCTGATAACTATCTGTACAAAATAGTTAATCTGATAATACTTTTGAAATATAAAATACTTGATATATGTTTTCCAGTTTACTTCGCAAATGCAACTTATTTCTATGCGAAAACAGAAACAGTTTATTAATTCCTTATCAATTTTAGTAGACACTCTTATGCAGAGCAACTTACAGTAGTGAGGGTGTACATTTTCATACTGGTCCCCATGGGAATTAAACCCACAACCCTAGCATTGCAAGTGCCATGCTCTACAAGCTGAGCCAAATCATCACATCACATCATCAGAAACCACTTGATGTCTCAATGTACTCAATGACTGTATTGTGCGTTGTTTTTCTTCATGGTGATAGAAAGTCTACAGGTACAAACCTAGATGACCAGCCTATGTACAATACAATAATGTAGATTTACTATAAGTGGTTTGTAAGGATGGTAAATTAATACTGCACAAAAGTGGTTGTTTTCCATGTTATTTTATCAAGAAAAATATTTCATTTGATGTGGATGTTTTGTGTCTTTCCCCATAACTTTGCATATTTTTATGTAAATGTTTGAGGACAGGGTTTTGTTCTTTCTGGATTCCATTAGAATGACAATCACAGAGAAAGAGACAGGGCAACAACTCTTAAAATTCTATTACAAAACTATTGAATCCTGCAAAATACTGTTCTTAATTATACAACTGCCTTTTGTGCCAAAGTGTAGATGCTGAAAACATGTTTTGCTTGCTCTACAGATGTCCATATCAGTCTGCTAATACTAGTAAAGGCCCAGTGTACTACTTTTATAAAAAAAAAACATTTTTGTTGAAAATTCTTATTTTTCAGGGGGTGCAGCACCCCTACTTCCCACGGCTATGGATGTAGGTAGGGGTCAAAGTGACTAAGCGATCAGGATAGATAATAAACAGAGTTGCAGCAACGTATGTGAAGAGTGTGAAAGTGTGACTGTGTGAATGTGTGTGTGTTTGGCGTCTATATGCGTGTGAGCGTATGTTGTGTTTGTGTGTGTGTGTATATGTGTGTGTTGGAGTGTCAGTGTAGTATGTGTGAGTGTGTGGGTAGAATCCAGTGAGTGTGTATAGAGCTGTCGCAGGAGAGTCAGTGCTTAAAAGGGGGTCAATGCAAATAGTCAGGGTGACCATTTGATTAAATGTTCAGCACTTATGGCTTGGGGGTAGAAGCTGTTTAGGAGCCTTTTTGTACCAGAGTTGGCGCTCTGGTACTGATTGCCGTAACACTATATGACTTATGTGGCTGGAGTCTTTGAACATTTTAGGGCCTTCCTTTGACACCACCTGGAACAGAGGTCCTGGATGACAGGAAGCTTGGCTCCAGTGATGTACTGGGCCTTACGCACTAACCTCTGTAGTGCCTTATGGTCAGATGCCAATCAGTTGCCATACCAGGCAGTGATGCAGTCAGTCAAGATGCTCTCGGCCTTCTGAGGTAGAAGAGGCATTGTCGTGCCCTCTTCACGACTGTGTGGGTGTGTTTGAACCATGATAGGTCCTTAGTGATGTGGACACTTGAGGCTCTCGACCCGCTCCACTAAAGCCCCGTTGATGTGAATGGGGGCATGCTCAGCCCTCTGTTTCCTGTAGTTCATGATCAGCTCCTTTGTCTTGCTGACATTGAGGGAGAGGTTGTTGTCCTGGCACCACCCTGCCAAGTCCTGAGCTCCTCCCTATAGCCTGTCTCATCGTCGTCGGTGATCATAAATACCACCGTCAAGTCATTGGCAACCTCAACACTTATTTTTCTAAAAACTTCTTAAAGCATTGTTGGTTAAAGACTTGTAAGTAAGCATTTTATTTATTTATTTATTTATTTCACCTTTATTTAACCAGGTAGGCCAGTTGAGAACAAGTTCTCATTTACAACTGCTACCTGGCAAAGAATAAAGCAAAGCAGTTCGACACATACAATAACACAGAGGTACACATGGAATAAACAAACATACAGTCAATTATACAGTAGAAAAAAGTATATATACAGTTTGTGCAAATGAGGTGAGCTAAGGGTGATAAAGAAATAAATAGGCCAAGGTGGCGAAGTAAATACAATATAAAATTAAACACTGGAGTGATTGATGTGCAGAAGATGAATGTGCAAGTAGAGATACTGGGGTGTAAAGGAGCAAGATAAGTAAATAAATACAGTATGGGGATGAGGTAGTTGGATGGGCTATTTAGAGGTGAGCTATGTACAGTGATCCGTGAGCTGCTCTGACAGCTGGTGCTTAAAGCTAGTGAGGGAGATATGAGTCTCCAGCTTCAGTGATTTTTGCAGTTCGTTCCAGTCATTGGCAGCAGAGAACTGGAAGGAAAGACGACCAAAGGAGGAGTTGGCTTTGGGGTTGACCAGTGAGATATACCTGCTGGAGCGCGTGCTACGGGTGGGTGCTGCTATGGTGACCAGTGAGCTGAGATAAGGCAGAGCTTTACCTAGCAGAGACTTGTAGATGACCTGGAGCCAGTGGGTTTGGCAACGAGTATGAAGCGAGGGCCAGCCAACGAGAGCGTACAGGTCGCAATGGTGGGTGGTATATGGGGCTTTGGTGACAAAACGGATGGCACTGTGATAGACTGCATCCAATTTGTTGAGTAGAGTGTTGGAGGCTATTTTGTAAATGACATCGCCAAAGTCGAAGATCGGTAGGATGGTCAGTTTTACGAGGGTATATTTGGCAGTATGAGTGAAGGATGCTTTGTTGCGATATAGGAAGCTGAACCTAGATTTAATTTTGGATTGGAGATGCTTAATGTGAGTCTGGAAGGAGAGTTTACAGTCTAACCAGACACCTAGGTATTTGTAGTTGTCCACATATTCTAAGGCAGAATCGTCCAGAGTAGTGATGCTGGACGGGCGGGCAGGTGCAGGTAGCGATCGGTTGAAGAGCATGCATTTAGTTTTACTTGCATTTAAGAGCAGTTGGAGGCAACGGAAGGAGAGTTGTATGGCATTGAAGCTCATCTGGAGGTTAGTTAACACAGTGTCCAAAGAAGGGCCAGAAGAATACAGAATGGTGTCGTCTGCTTAGAGGTGGATCAGAGAATCACCAGCAGCAAGAGCAACTGTGACGCCCTGGCCATAGAGAGGGGTTTTTGTTCTTTATTTTGGTTAGGCCAGGGTGTTACATTGGGTGGGCGTTCTATGTTCATTTTTCTATGTTTTTGTATTTCTTTGTTTTGGGCCGTGTGTGGCTCCCAATCAGGCACAGCTGTAGTTCGTTGTTGCTGATTGGGAGTCACACATAAGTAGCCTGGTTTTCCTTTGGGTTTTTGTGGGTGATTGTCTCTGTTTAGTGCTTTCTGTTTCGTTGTTAGTACCTGACAAAACTGTCGGCTATCATTTTGTTTATTTTGTCAAGTGTTCTCTTTTTGTATTAAAATTCATTCAAGATGAACACATCCTCCACTGCACCTTGGTCTTTCTCTAACGACGGCCATTACAGCAACATCATTGATGTATACAGAGAAGAGAGTTGGCCTGATAATTGAACCCTGTGGCACCCCCATAGAGACTGCCAGAGGTCCAGACAACAGGCCCTCCGATTTTACACACTGAACTCTATTAGAGAAGTAGTTGGTGAACCAGGCGAGGCAGTCATTTGAGAAGCAAAGGCTGTTGAGTCTGCCGATAAGAATGTGGTGATTGACAGAGTCGAAAGCCTTGGCCAGGTCAATGAATACGGCTGCACAGTAATGTTTCTTATCGATGGCAGTTATGATATCGTTTAGGACCTTGAGCGTGGCTGAGGTGCACCCATGACCAGCTCTGAAACCAGATTGCATAGCGGAGAAGATACGGTGGGATTCGAAATGGTCGGTGATCTGTTTGTTAAATTGGCTTTCGACGACCTTAGAAAGGTAGGGTAGGATAGATGTAGATTTATAGCAGTTTGGGTCTAGAGTGTCTGCGGCAGCTTTCCAATCCTTGGGAATCTCAGACGATATGAAAGAGAGGTTGAACAGGTTAGTAATAGGGCATTGCGGCATATAATTTTAGAAAGAGAGGGTCCAGATTGTCTAGCCCGGCTGATTTGTAAGGGTCCAGATTTAGCAGCTCTTTCAGAACATCAGCTATCTGAATTTGGGTGAAGGAGAAATGGGGGAAGCTTGGGCGAGTTGCTGTGGGAGGTGCCGGGCAGTTGACCGGTGTAGGGGTAGCCAGGTGGAAAGCATGGCCAGCCGTAGAAAAATGCTATTTGAAATTCTCAATTATAGTGGATTTATCGGTGGTGACAGTGTTTCCTAGCCTCAGTGCAGTGGGCAGCTGGGAGGAGGTGCTCTTATTCTTCATGGTCTTTACAGTGTCCCAGAACTTTTGTGAGTTTGTACTACAGGATGCAAATTTCAGTTTGAAAAAGCTAGCCTTAGCTTTCCTAACTGCCTGTGTATATTGGTTCCTAATTTCCCTGAAAAGTTGCATATCACGGGGGCTATTCGATGCTAATGCAGTACGCCACAGGATGTTTTAGTGCTGGTCAAGGGCAGTCAGGTCTGGAGTGAACCAAGGGCTATATCTGTTCCTGGTTCTATATTTTGCTAGCCTCGATGTGAGAATAGAAGGCACTTAGCTTGTCTGGTAGGCTCGCACCACTGGGAAGCTCGCGGCTGGGTCTCCCTTTGTAATCTGTGATAGTTTGCAATCCCTGCCACATCCAACGAGCATCAGAACCAGTGTAGTAGTATTCGATCTTAGTCCTGTATTGATGCTTTGCCTGTTTGATGTTTTGACAGAGGGCATAGCGAGATTTCTTATAAGTGTCTGGATTAGGGTACCGCTCCTTGAACGTGGCAGCTCTAGCCTTTAATTCAGTGTGGATGTTGCCTGTAATCCTCATCTTCTGGTAGGGTTATGTAAGTACGGTCACTGTAGGTACGACGTCGTCGATGCACTTATTATTCATGAAGCCGGTGACTGATGTCGTAAACTCCTCAATACCATCGGATGAATCCCAGAACATATTCCAGTCTGTGATAGCGAAACAGTCCTGTAGCTTAGCATTCGCTTCATCGGACCACCTGAATATTGAGCGTGTCACTGGAACGTCCCTTTTGTGTTTTTGCTTGTAAGCAGGAATCAATTATAGGATGGAATTATGGTCAGATTTGCCAAATGGAGGACGAGCTTTGTATGCGTCTCTGTGTGTGGAGTAAAGGTGATCTAGAGTTTTTTGCCTCAAGTTGCACAGGGCACATGCTGGTAGACGGATTTCAGTTTTCCTGCATTAAAATCACCGGTCGCTAGGAGTGCCGCCTCTTGATGAGCATTTTCCTGTTTGTTTATGGGCCAATACAGCTCATTGAGTGCGGTCTTAGTGCCAGCATCATTTTGGGGTGTTCTTGGTTCTAGGTTTCTTTTATGCCTGCTACGTTACAATGCATTTCCACATAACACATTGGGTGCGATGAAACAACGGAGCCCCATTCATTTTCAATGGACGGAAGTGAAATGCCCGGTGGGGACCGTTGGGCGATCCAAGCATTGGCAAGGTAGGGTGAACAGGGCGGGCCAAAGTTGGGGAAAGCTGAACTTTCTGCAAATAGTCAACGACATCGCGACGCTGTTGACCAATGGAAGCTCACTATATCGTCCAGCCCCTACTGAATAGGCTGTTAATACCTATACTACCTAGCCTGCTTGCTAGCTTGCGCGGAGAGGAGAGAAGGCAGAGCACACGGTTAGCTTGCCTGAATAACTGGGCAAATGTGAGCATATTGCTGGTCACATTAACTTTAAGATGACTTGGGAGAATGATGATCCACAACAAACAGCGCATATCCGTGTATTTTCTGATGGTATCTCTTAACGCAGAGTCGCAGATACAATACCAGTCAAAGGTTTGGACACACCTACAAATGTTTTTCTTTATTTTTACTATTTTCTACATTGTAGAATAATAGTGAGGACATCAAAACTATGAAATTACACATATGGAATCATGTAGTAACTAAAAAAAAGTGTTTAACAAATAAAAATATATTTTAGATTTTAGATTCTTCAAAGTAGCCACCCTTTGCCTCGATGACAGCTTTGCACACTCTTGGCACTCTCTCAACCACCTTCACTTGGAATGATTTTCCAACAGTCTTGAAGGAGTTCCCACATATACTGAACACTTGTTGGCTGCTTTTCCTTCACTCTGCGATCCAACTCCTCCAAACCATCTGAACTGGGTTGAAGTCAGGTGACTGTGGAGGCCAATTCTTCTGATGCAGCACTCCATCCCTCTCTTTCTTGGTCAAATAGCCCTTACACAGCCTGGAGGTGTGTTGGGTATTATCCTGTTTAAAAACAAATGATAGTCCAACTATGCACAAACCAGATGGGATGACGTATCGCTACAGAACGCTCTGGTAGCCATGCTGGTTAAGTGTTCCTTAAATTCTAAATAAATCACTGACAGTGTCACCAACAAAGCACCCCCACACCATCACACCTCCTCCATGCTTCACGGGGGGAACCACACATGCAGAGATCATCCGTTCACTTACCCCGTGTCTCATAAAGACACGGCGATTGAAACCAAAAATCATCAGACCAAATGACAGATTTCCACCGGTCTAATGTCCATTGCTCGTGTTTCTTGGCCCAAGCCCGTATCTTCTTACAGGTGTACTTTAGAAGTGGTTTCTTTGCAGCAATTCGACCATGAAGGCCTGATTCACGCAGTCTCCTCTGAACAGTTGATGTTGAGATGTGTCTGTTACTTGAACTCTGTGAAGCATTTATTTGGACTGCAATTTCTGAGGCTGGTAACTGTAATGAATTCATCCTCTGCAGCTGAGGTAACTCTGGGTCTTCCTTTCCTGTGGCGGTCCTCATGAGAGCCAGTTGCATCATAGTGCTTGATGGTTTTTGCGACTGCACTTGAAGAAACGTTCAAAGTTCTTGAAATGTTCCACATTGACTGACCTTCATGTCTTAACTTCTATGGGCTACATGGGGACGCTAGTATCCTACCTGCGGGACACAGCCAGTGAAATATCAGGGCGGCAAATTCAAAACAACAAAATGTCATAATTCAAATTTCTCAAACATACAACTATTTTACACTATTTTAAAGATACACCTCTCCTTAATCCAACCACATTGTCCGATTTCAAAAAGGCTTTACAGCAAAAGCAAAACATTAGATTATGTTAGGAGAGTACGTAGACAAAAATAACCACACAGCCATTTTCCAAGCAAGGATATATATGTCACAAAAACCCAAAACACAGCTAAATGAAGCACTAACCTTTGACGATCTGCATCAGATGACACTCCTAGGACATCATGTTATACAATACATGTATGTTTTGTTCGATAAAGTTCATATTTATATCCAAAAACAGCATTTTACATTGGTGCGTGATGTTCAGAAAATGTATTCCCACCAAAAACTTCCTGTGAATTTACAAAAATACTCATCATAAACGTTGACAAAATACATAACAATTATTTAAAGAATTATAGATACAGTACTCCTTTATGCGACCGCTGTGTCAGATTTTAAAATAGCTTTATGGAGAAAGCACATTTTTCAATATTCTGAGTACATAGCTCGCCATCACAGCAAGCTATACAGACACCCGCCAAGTTCGGGGTCACCTAAACTCAGAATTAGTATTAGAAATATTCTCTTACCCTTGCTGATCTTCGTCAGAATGCACTCCCAGGACTGCTACTTCCACAATTAATTTAGTTTTTGTTCGAAAAAATCCATATTTATGTCCAAATACCTCAGGTTTGTTCGTGCGTTCAGGTCACTATCCAAAGGCATGATGCGCGAGCGTAATTCGAGACACAAAAAGTCAAAATGTTACATTACTGTACTTAGAAGCATGTCAAACTTTGTTTAAAATCAATCTTTATGGTATTTTTAACGTAAAATTGCGATAATATTCCAACCGGACAATAGCGTATTCATTCAAGGAGAAAAAGAAGGAACAGCGCACTCGCTGGACCGCGCATCACCAATCCCTTTGTCCCCAGGCAATCCACTCAGTGACTGAGCTCCAATTATCTGCCCAGTAACAGGAGACAGATGAAACAACTTTCTGAAGGCTTTTGACAGCCAATGGAAGCCTTAGGAAGTGCAACGTGACCCCACAGACACTGTAGTTTCGAAAGGGACTAGAAAGAAGAACTACAATTCTCAGATCCTCCAATTCCTGGTTGAATTTTTCTCAGGTTTTTGCCTGCCATATGAGTTCTGTTATACTCACAGACACCATTCAAACAGTTTTAGAAACTTCAGAGGGTTTTCTATCCAAATCTACTAATATGCATATTGTAGTTTCTGCGCCAGAGTAGTAACCTGTTTAAATTGGGTACGTTTTTCATCCGGCCGTGAAAATACTGCCCCCTACACCCCAACAGGTTCAGTACTTTACACCACTGCACTTGTCACGTCCTGACCATTAAAAGGGGTCATTTGTCATTGTAGTATGGTCAGGGCGTGGCAGGGGGTGTTGTTTTTGTGTTTTGGGGTTGGTTTGTTTCATGGGGATTTGTTCTAGTTTTAATTTTCTATGTTCATTTTCTATGTGTGGCCGAGTATGGTTTCTAATCAGAGGCAGCTAATAATAAAAATCAGAGGCAACTAATAATATGCATATTCTAGTTTCTGGGCAAGAGTAGTAACCAGTTTAAATTGGGTACGTTTTTTCATCCGGCCGTGAAAATACTGCCCCCTATCCTCAACAAGTTAAAGTAATGATGGACTGTCATTTCTCTTTGCTTATTTGAGCTGTTCTTGCCATAATATGGACTTGGTATTTTACCAAATAGGGCTCTCTTCTGTATACCCCCCTACCTTGTTGCAACACAACTGATTGGCTCAAACGCATAAAGAAGGAAATACATTTAATTCCACATTTAACTTTTAGCAAGACACACATGTTAATTTAAATGTATTCCAGGTGACTACCTCATGGAGCTGGTTGAGAGAATGCCAAGAGTGTGCATAGCTGTCATCAAGGTAAATGGTGGCTACTTTGAAGAATCTCAAGTCTCAAATATATTTTGATTTGTTTAACACTTGTTTGGTTACTACATGATTCCATATGTTATTTCATAGTTTTGATGTCTTCACTATTATTCTACAATGTAGAAAATAGTAAAAATAAAGAAAAACCCTTGAATGAGTAGGTGTGTCCAAACTTTTGTCTGGTACTGTACATCCTGACAAAATACACACTATGACTGGCCTGCTAACTTGCCTTTCTGGACCTTATAAACTATAGAGAAAATACCCATTACTGATCCAAATGGTTGTCTAAAGTCTAGGCTAGATTACTATTATTTCAGAATGAAACCCATGCATTCAAAATGTAGGACATTTTAGTGGTTATGGAAATGACCCATTCATTGCGTTTTACAGCCTGTAGAAACTGCAGATTGCCCCTTTAACCATGTTTGCAAGATATATATGTATCGTTCAGGTGTTATTGTTTTCAATTGATAAGACTCTGGATTCCGTGGAGAGAGACTTGAGGGATTGAAAGAAAGCTCCTCTTAATCTTTATTCTGTAAATGTGCGTATTTCCATGCATATGTTAACGGGTGAATACTTTCATTATTTTGTTTCTTAAGGTGGATCTGCTATGGTACGTTTGGCAGCCTTACAGGGATAAAGGGATACTGTAAAGTCACGATTTCCATCCCTATATTTAGACCCAGGGAGACGGAGAAGGAGATGTGGAATCTTTCCAAAAGCTCAACAAGACAAAGGTTGGTTGAAGTGGAGAGTTGCACACCAGAGGTATGTGTTAGAACACAGCACTGCATGCTACTGTACTTGGATGCAATGTGGAACAGAGAGGTATAGTTAGACTACAAACTCCAGATTCCTGAAAGACTGAGGGGAAATCTCCCATTGAGAGCTGAAGTGTCAACAACATAATGTTGTTATTGTGTAATGCATGTATTATATATGTGAGATATAATCATATCCACCACATACAGAGATTCTACACACACACTAGCGCTCGCACTAACACACGCACACACTCATGCACACATGCACACATGCACATACATGCACACACACACACACACACACACACACACACACACACACACACACACACACACACACGCACACACTCGTGGAAATGATGTGAGCTTGATGAGTCGTCTGGATGTCATGCTGCTAGGGCTGGTTGTTATGGCGAATAATCAGCCAGGTCAGTTGAGATCCAAGGCAATATTCTACGTTCGTTTAGGTCCCAATGATGTTGGGAGATGGCGGCCACTAGGGGCAATGGTGAGTAATATTACCATCAAGTAGGCTTGTGGTTTGCTAGGGCCTTGTGGATGGGGATGGCGGATCGGATGACGTAATCCGTAAGCTCCGGGTCCGGGGGTCACGTGTTCAATACCAGTGCTAGGTCAAACCTTAAAGAGATTATCGTTGTATTCTTTCTAGACAGTATTTCTGAAATTAGTGTCCCTGAAAAGTGGTCTCCGAAAATGGTGTACTACGTCACATACATTTATGTGCATATACAGTATGTGCACAACGTCATTGCTCTCTCTCTTGCTCTGCTCTGTGTGCATCTTGCTAGCTGTCATTCAAATGGCGAGGGGCTGAATCTCATTCGCTAGAACATGAATTGCTAGGGGGATGATCCACGTGGGGGAAAATGTAGGGGAAATGGTTTAGCACAGCTTCCAGAAAAAGAGTTGCCTTCAAACTAGGGATTTCATGGCTAATTGAATTAAGACAGTAATTCTGCTCATAGATTATGCATATAATATGCATATATATGTATATATATATATATATATATATATATATATATATATATATATATATATATATATATATATTATGCATGTATCTACTCAATAAACTGGATGCAGTCTATCACAGTGCCATCCGTTTTGTCACCAAAGCCCCATATACTACACACCATTGCGACCTGTACGCTCTCGTTGGCTGGCCCTCGCTTCATAATCGTCGCCAAACCCACTGGCTCCAGGTCATCTACAAGACCCTGCTAGGTAAAGTCCCCCCTTATCTCAGCTCACTGGTCACCGTAGTAGCACCCACCTGTAGCACGCGCTCCAGCAGGTATATCTCTCTGGTCACCCCCAAAGCCAATTCCTCCTTTGGTCGTCTCTCCTTCCAGTTCTCTGCTGCCAATGACTGGAACGAGCTACAAAAATCTCTGAAACTGGAAACACTTATCTCCCTCACTAGCTTTAAGCACCAACTGTCAGAGCAGCTCACAGATCACTGCACCTGTACATAGCCCATCTATAATTTAGCCCAAACAACTACCTCTTCCCCTACTGTATTTATTTATTTATTTTGCTCCTTTGCACCCCATTATTTCTATTTCTACTTTGCACTTTCTTCCACTACAAATCTACCATTCCAATGTTTTACTTGCTATATTGTATTTACTTTGTCACCGTGGCCTTTTTTGCCTTTACCTCCCTTATCTCACCTCATTTGCTCACATTGTATATAGACTTATTTTTCAACTGTATTATTGGCTGTATGTTTGTTTTACTCCATGTGTAACTCTGTGTTGTTGTATGTGTCGAACTGCTTTGCTTTATCTTGGCCAGGTCGCAATTGTAAATGAGAACTTGTTCTCAACTTGCCTACCTGGTTAAATAAAGGTGAAATAAAAAATAAATGTATGAACTACACATTGACACATCCAGCCCAAAGCGGAAGGTTTAAAAAAGAATAGTCGCAAAGTTCCGGAGCATGTCTTTAACCCTTACCTTTACCATTTTGGAGAATAAACTTAGCCATGGAGTTGTTTCTGTTGTAACCCTATCCCAGCCCTTAACCCTTACCTTAAGGATTCTGAATTTATGCCCCCCCTGGACAAACGTTGAATACTGAAGTCAAACAATGTCAAGCCGTGATATCTTATTGGAATGATAGCGGCTGGATCATGTAGGCAGAGCCTCTCAGTACGCCTCGCTAGCACAAAGATGAGTAACATCAGATCTGACTCTGTGAATGTGTGTGTGTGTGTGTGTGTATGCCGGGGTGCTAACGAGTGTGTGTTAACTACACAGCAACTGAAGACGAGTCTGAGTCTGAGTGTGTCTGTGTGTGTGCATGTGTGTATGTGTGTGCAGGTGTGTGTAGGTGTGTTTGTGTGCATGCATGTGTGCGTGTGTTCGTGTGTGTGTGCGTGCGTGTGTGTATGTGCAGGTGTGTGTGTTGTGTGTGTTTGATAGTATGAATATGCATTTAGTGTTTGGGGTGCTAAGAGCCACACGCAGAGTGACTGTATGTGTATCCCATTCCCTGTGCCTAGAAGTGTGTGTTTTAGGACTGTGAATATGTATTGAGACTTATTAAGATAGGAGAGTGGGAAAGAAGAGCATCTCAGGCCACCATACTAAGGGAGCCAGCCAGAGGGAGAGACAAGCCTAATGGCTGCAGCATTCTGATTAGATCTCTACTGCTGCATGGCACTGCATGGTGCTATTTAATTATGAACTAATCCTTGGCTAGGGATGCTATGCATTTAACCTGACAGTTGGCTAGTTTGATATAACACCTCTCTCTCTCTCTCTCTCTGCCTCTCTGTCTCTCTGTCTCTCTGTCTCTCTCTCTCTCTCTCTCTCTCTCTGTCTCTCTCTGTCTCTCTCTCTCTCTGTCTCTCTCTCTGTCTCTCTCTCTCTCTGTCTCTCTCTGTCTCTCTCTGTCTCTCTCTCTGTCTCCTCTCTTCTCTCTCTGCTCTCGTCTCTCTCTCTGTCTCTCTCTCTCTGTCTCTCTCTCTGTCTCTCTCTCTTCATCTCTCTGTCCTCTCTCGTCTCTTCTCTCTCTGTCTCTCTCTCTCTGTCTCTCTCTCTCTCTCTGTCTCTCTCTGTCTTTGTCTCTCTCTCTGTCTCTGTCTCTCTCTCTGTCTCTCTCTCTCTCTCTCTCTCTCTCCAATGTGCTTTCTTGGCATGGGAAACATATGTTTACATTGACAAAGCAAGTGAAATAGATAATAAACAAAAATGAAATACAGCTCTCCCTCTCCTGACTCTCCTCTCTCTTTCTCTGATAACATGACTGTGAATCTCTGATAGGCTGTGTGGTTGTGTTTAGCCTAGTTGTGTGTGTGAGATAAAGTTGTGTGTAACCTGGGGGTTGGGGGGAAGAAAGACAAAGAAGTACTACATCTAACATGCTACTACAGTACACATCTTGAAGGAGTGAAGACTGCAAAAACAAACGTGTATGTCGACAGGAAGGTTGTTGGTTTACCCTAGCTGTATAAATCTGTACATGGACTCTCTCTCTCTCTCTCCCTCTCTCTCTATTTTTGACAGGTATGTTGATGTTCAACTATAACCTAGCTGTGGAGCTAACAGATGGTGAGTGTGTACAACTGGCAGAGGGAGGGAAGCTATGAAGAAATGATTACATGCAGGAGGAGGCATGAGAACTTCAGCAAACCTGATTAGCTGGACCTCATTGTCACTCTCTTGGTTAGGATGTATTGCTGTGATTATAATGAATATACTCCCCCAGGTGTTACAGTATATCCTTTGCAGAGGATCCCAAATCATATCCCTGGGAAGTTTTTCCAAATCAATTCACAGAGCAATGTCCATAATTATTTGGAACAACAAGTGACCTAAAATGTAATTAGAAAAACTCCAACTGAAATGTGTCTGTAGCTAACTTTCAGTACTATCACTGGTCCACACAATTTAAGATAATTTCTGAGTTCATTGATCAACACCCAAACTCAACATGGTTGGATCTGGAATCCGAGGGTTGTTGGTTTCGGATCTCTGACAGACCTAATTTTTGGGGGAAAATATCTCAAGATAAAAGCCTAAAGGAGAATTCTATTGTCACAAACACCATTAACTCGTGGAATACTAGAAAAGCAGCTTTTCATATGACAGTCTGTGTGTCAGTCGTTATCAATCCCTTCTTTCCTTCATGTATAGACAGTGGCTTGAGGAATGGGTGCAAAGCTGGATTTACAACATTGAATGATTTGTTTTAATGATGGCTTCCGTAAGTCTTTCCTGAAATTGAAACAAGAATATGGTTTACCGCACTCACAATTTCACTGTTTCCTCCAGCTTTGAAGCTTTATCAATTCAATTTCCTTTTACAAGGAGGAATCTAGCCTTAATAAGATGGAAAAATGTATAGTTAATGCTAGCTCCTTAAAAAATAAGAAAATAAACACCATATACAGCGGTCTTTTTACAATAGGCAAGGTCAACAATGATAGTAGCAAACATGCATTGCAGCAAGACCTTGGGGTGTCACAATGTCGACTGAAGGTGGCGCCTCTCCTCGTTCGGGCGGCGCTCGGCGGTCGTCGTCGCCGGCCTACTAGCTGCCACCGATCCTGTTTTCATTTTCTTTTGGTGAGGTCTGGTTTATGTGTGCACCTGTATTGTGTTAGATCATTAGTGGGGGGGTTATTTAGTCTCTCTGTTTAGGTTTGGGGATTGTGGATTGTTTTTGTCTGGTTTGATTAGGTTGGGGTTTAGGCATTCCCTCTGCATTTTTGTGTGTTAAGGCATACTCTGTTTTCGGGCTCTTACTGTTATTTGTATTTTCGCCCTGCCTTACATGTTGTTGGCAGTTTTGGACTGTTGCCTATTAAAACGTGTGTTCACGGACCTTGGTCTCCTGTGCCTGACTTCACCCCTCCTGCTGCTTTGAGTTCCTGACATGGGGTGACCATCGATAATTGTGAATGGTATTCTTACCAAGCAAATAAAATGTGTTGTTCCTATAAAACTATAAAATGATACATAAGTACAAACTACACCTGTTGTCAGAAGTAACTATGACCCTGCATGTTCTGGGGAATGTCACAAATGTAAGCCGCACAAAAGTACTTAGTATGTACATCTTATCTGGTACTGTTCCAAGATTTCTGGAAAGAGGTGGAAAGAGACATCTCAAATATTTTGGGCTCTCCAGTTGGTAACAGCCTCTCAAATGTGTTATGGGTCTACACTCAGCTAACCCTGCACTGTAATGTCCTAAAAAAAAGCTTAGCTCTTATGTGTGACGCTGCTAGAATAACAATTATTCAACCATGGATAGATGACACGAATCCAAACAATTCCTTGTGGCTCAGAAACCTGGCGTGGTTGTTTATTCTGTAAACACTGACTAATGTCCTCCAGGGTAAACTTGACAAGTTTTGGCATATCTGGAGCCCTGTAGTTCGGTTTATAGGAGATGAGTATGCGAATATACTGTTGAAGGGGATTGCCAACCCATAACCCACCAAGCATCTGGGTGTTGCTGTTTGTACCATTGGAATTTAATACTTATAATAACTTGTTTGGGCAAGGAGATTAGGGAGAGGGGTGGGAAATGGATATAAATATTTATCATGAAAGAACAATTGTCAATAAAGTAGAAAGACATTATTTTCTAATTCACCTATTTAACGTATTTTATTCTTGGAAGACATGGACATCGCTGTTTTAGTTATTTGTCCCCACAATGAAATCGGAGAGGGGACTGTGTATCTGTCTCCGTCTTCTTCTTTTTTCATATGTATGTATTTTGTGGATTCCTCTGTGCTATTGTTGGTTTTGTCTGTGTGGAAAATTGCAAATAAAATATTTAAACTTCAGAGAACCTCCCTCATTAGCATGTGGTATTGTGGTGGATGGGGTTGAACAGGAGAGAGCCACTCAGGTGATGCTCTGTGTGTGTGGGGGGGGGGGGGGGGTCTTTCTCTGTGTTTGTTTGTGTGTGTCTGTGTGTATGTGTCACAGACTACCAGATGGCTCTGCTTCCTAATCACAAGCGTGTTTCTTAAGCAGTAAATCCCCTGAACCCCCCTCCCTTCCCCTCCCTCTGTGTGTCTTGGCCCCCCCATCCCTCGCCCCAAAATACACATAATATTAAACACACACCACAGGGCATCATATGAAGAAGGATCAACAGCAGGTTGGCATTTATTGGGATGACTACTGGAGGCAGTTCTGCAGGGTAGTCACTAGCTGGCACAGCCACAAAGTCATAACATTTTAAACCTAACCCTAATCTTAACCCTAATCTTCACCCCACTGCTAACCTTATGCCTAACCTTAACCTTAAATGAATATCTCACTCCAATGCATTTTAATAGAAAGTTAGTAAAAATAGATACGATTTTTCTACCATGTCTATTTGTGTAAAAATCACTCTTAACTCCTTAGTTATATCCCAGTTTCCCTATTTGGTTATGGTCTTGCCTACACCTAGCGACTGTTTTTTCAATTACATGAGCAAAAAATATTCAATTTTATGGAATGGCAATCCGGACAAAATTAAAAGGGCCTATTTTTATAATGAATATGAATTTGGAAGGCACAATTGATTAAATATTAAAGTATTAGACCTCTCCGAACTGGTTCTCTAGCAATTTAGCAAGAATGTCTCACCCCTCAAGAATGGCCTTTTTCCCTTTATTCAGATTACAACCTCTCACTTTTGGTTATTTGAAAACGAAATAATCTCCAAAATATCGCTATTGTTAAAACAAGCCAAGAGTGTGCAACGCTGCCGTGAAGACAAAGGGTCGCAACTTTGAAGAATCTCAAATATAAAATATATTTTGATTTGTTGACTACATGATTCCATATGTGTTATTTCATAGTTATTTCATAGATTATTCTACAATGTAGAAAATAGAAAAAATTAAGAAAAACCCTTGAATGAGTAGGTGTGTCCAAACTTTTGACTAGTACTGTATATACCGAACAAAAATATAAATGCAATATGCAACAATTTCAAAGGTTTTACAGACTTACAGTTCATAAAATGAAAACAGTCAATTGAAATCAATTCATTAGGCCTAATCTATGGATTTCTCATGACTGGGAATACAGATATGCATATGTTGGTCACAGATACTTAGAAGAAAGTTAGCGATGTGGATCTGAAGTCAGTATCTGGTGTGACCATAATTTGCCTCATGCAGCGCGACACATCTCCTTCACATAGTTGATAGGCTGTTGATTGTGGCCTGTGGAATGTTGTCCCACTCCTCTTCAAAGGCTGAGCGAAGTTGCTGAATATTGGTGGGAACTGGAACACTCTGTTGTACACGTCGATCCAGAGCATTCCAAACATGCTCAATGGGTGACATGAGGTGATAGGTGGCGGAGGAATGGCACGACAATAGGCCTCAGGATCTCGTCACGGTATCTCTGTGCATTCAAATTTCCATCTATAAAATGCAATTGTGTTCGTTGTCTATTCCATAACCCCACCACCACCATGGGGTACTCTGTTCACAACGTTGATATCAGCAAACCACTAGCCCACATAATACCATACACATCGTCTGCGGTTGTGAGGTACTGCCAAATTCTCTAAAACAACGTTGGAGGCGGCTTATGGTAGAGAAATGAACATTAAATTCTCTGGCAACAGCTCTGGTGGACATTCCTGCAGTCAGCATGTCAATTACATGCATCCTCAAAATCTGTAACATTGTGTTGTGTGACAAAACTACACATTTTAGAGTGGCCTTTTATTATCCCCAGCACGAGGTGCATCTGGGTGCACAGTTTAATGGGCTTCTTGATATGCCACACCTGTCAGGTGGATGGATTATCTTGGCAAAGGAGAAATGCTCACTAACAACTAATTTGAGAGAAATAAATAAGCTTTTTGTGCTCATGGAACATTTTCAGGTTATTTTATTTCAGCTCATGAAACATGGGACCAACACTTTACATGTTGTGTTTATTTTTTAGTTCAGTGTAGATGGAAGTTGTTAGTCATTTGTTATTTTTATTCGGCTGCCATTCTTTTCCCTTGCTTACACCGCTAGCCAACAACTGCTAACACAGTCACGTCAACCTTTGCAGCCAGAATAACAACAAAGTAGTTGCATTTGCGTTTGTTTAAGCTTTTTTTCTAGTGACATTCATTTGGATACATCCATAACAATGAGCTGATGATGCACGATTTTTCCCTGCATATAATTTTTTTTGCCTTCTCGTCAGGACATCTCGTCAATACCTTTTCATGTTCAAAATTGTGCACTCTCCTCAAACAATAGCATGGTATTCTTTCACTGTAATAGCTACTATAAATTGGCAGTGCAGTTAGATTAACAAGAATTTAAGCTTTCTGCCAATATCAGATATGTCTATGTCCTGGGAAATGTTCTTGTTACTTACAACCTCATGCTAATCGCATTAGCTAACGTTAACTCAACCGTCCCGTGGACGGGACACCGATCCCAAATAAGTTTTTAAGGAAGTCTCAAGGTTCTGCTCGCCTAAATTAGAACACTTCATAATAAGCTGTAGGCCATACTATTTACCAAGAGAGTTTTCATTTATTTACCACCACAAACCGATGAGGACACTAAGACCCCATTCAACGAGCTGTATAGTGCCATAAGAAAACAAGAAAATATTAAGCTAGAGGCGACGCTCCTAGTGGCCAAGGATTTTAATGCAGGGAAACTGAAATCTGTTTTACCTTATTTCATCAGCATACCACCTGTGCAACTAGAGGCGAAAAAACTCCACACACAGAAATGCATACAAAGCTCTCCCCTCGCCCTCCATTTGGCAAATCTGACCAGAACTCTAACCTCCTGATTCCTGCTTACAAGCAAAAACTCAAACAGTCAGTACCAGTGACCCGCTCAATATGAAAGTGGTCCGATGGAGTGGATGCAAAGCTACAGGACTGTTTCGTTAGTACAGACTGGAATATGTTTCAGGATTAATTTGTTGGCATTAAGGAGATTACCACATCAGTCACCGGCTTCCTTAATAAGTGCATCGACGATGTCATGCCCACAGTGTCCGTACGTACATATCCCAACCAAGCAAGCAACACTGAACCATGCATGAGAGCACCAGCTGTTCCGGAAAAACGCTATGATCACGCTCTCCGTAGCCGATATAAGCCCTTTAAACAAGTTAACGTTCACAAGGCTGCAGTGCCGGACAGATTACCAGAAAGCATACTCAGAGAAAGTGGCCCCGTGTGGCTCAGTTGGTAGAGCATGGTGTTTGTAACGCTAGGGTTGTGGGTTCGATTCCCACGTGGGACCAGTACGGAGGAAAAAAATGTATGAAATGTATGCATTCACTACTGTATGTCGCTCTGGATAAGAGCGTCTGCTAAATGACTAAAATGTAATGAAAGTGTCTTCACTGATATTTTTAACCGCTCCCTGACCCAGTCTGTAATACCTACATTTTTCGAGCAGGCCACCATAGTCCCTGTGCCCAAGAATGCCAAGGTAACCTGTCTGAATGACTATCGCCCCATAGGACTCACGTCTGTAGCCATGTAATGCTTTGAAAGCCTGGTTATGGCACACATCAACACCATCATCCCAGACACCCTGGACCCACTCCAATTCACATACCACCCCAACAGATCCACAGAGGATGCAATCTATATTTCCCTTCACACTGCCCTATCCCACCTGGGCAAGAGGAACACCTATGTGAGAATGCTGTTCATTGACTACAGCTCAGCGTTCAATACCATGGTTCCCTCTGAGCACATCACGAAGCTAAGGACCCTGGGACTGAACACCTCCCTCTTCAACTGGATCCTGGACTTTCTGACGGGCCGCCCCAAGGTGGTGAGGGAAGGCAAAAACACATCCGCCACATGGACCCTCAACACGGTGGTAGGACTGATTACTGACGACGATGAGGCAGGCTATAGTGAGAAGGTCAGAGACCTGGTAATGTGGTGCCAATACAACAACCTATCCCTCTATGTGAGCAAGATGAAGGAGCTGATCGAGGACTACAAGAAATGGAGGGGCGAGCACTACATCGATGGGGCTGTAGTGGAGCGTATCGAGAGCTTCAAGTTCCTTGATGTCCACATCACTAAGGAATTAACATGGTCCACACACACCCACACAGTTGTGAAGAGGGCACGACAGCGTCTCTTCCCCTTCAGGAGTCTGAAAAGATTTGGCATGGGCCCCCATCCTCAAAAACTTCTACAGCTGCACCATTGAAATCATCTTGACTGGCTTCATCACTGCTTGGTACGGCAACAGCAAGGCACCTGACCGCAAGGCACTACAGAGGGTGGTGAGTACGGCCCAGTACATCACTGGGGCCAAGCTCCCTTCCATTCAGGACCTCTTTACCAGGCGGTTATCAAATACTCCACCTACCCAAGCCATAGACTGTTCTCTCTCCTACCGCATGGCAAGTGGTACCAGTGCACCAAGTCTGGAACCAGCAAGACCCTGAGCGGCTTCTACTCCCAAGCCATAAGACTGCTAAGCAAGACTGCTAAATAGCTAATCAAATGTCTACCCGGACCTGCATTGACCCTTTTTTGCACTAACTCTGCGCTGACTCTATTACACACACTAGACTCTACCCGCACACTCACACATACTTTTACTGACACTACAACACACACATACACACACACTACATACACCCACACCACAGGAGGTTGGTGGCACTTTAATTGGGGAGAACGCACTCGAGGTAACGAGCGCTCAACGTGAAAAAAAATCCTAAATAACTAAATAACTGATCAAAGAATGACAAAATCACTCGTGCTTAAAGTGTCTCTGCATTGCTCAGAGGAGGCAGGGCAGAACATTCTTTGTAGTCAGTTCTATGAAATGGTGCCAATTTTGTACTGTCACTAAGTATGATCATATTTATTTTTGCAGCTATAAGGAAGGTGAAATCTTATAGTAAGTCATTTACAGTTTGATTGCTGCTATATTTAGAAAACATTTCAGTCATTTCCAGCCCTATTCTCCCACTTTTGCTGAATAGGAAAAAATCATATATGATTTTTCATATTTTCATAATATTAACACTATGTACTTGAGCTTGTGTCCTAAAAAGTGGGTTCACCTCACCTCACGCACACACACACACACACACACACACACACACACACACACACACACACACACACACACACCAGTGCCGGCTCTACAGGGTGGCAAAGCAAGGCATGGACCCACACCAGATAGAATTTGTGCCCCCCCAGTTTTGTTTCCCCCATAAACATAATAAATGCTATATGAATTACAATGACCGGTTTTGCAAATGTAGCGTTGTCAGGCCTGCCAGTTGCGCAGACCAGTACAGTGATATGCTGGGTGTGTGCTCATGATCTGAGGAGGGGGAGGGAGGATGGATGTAATAATGTCATATTTAGTCAAATCCAAAAATGCATTCTTATTGGAATGTCATAAGGTACCACCTTCATTACATTGTTAAGGAAGCTCATTGGATCCACCCAGGGCAGCTTGAAATTGACTGTTTTTTTTTCTCACAGAGAGGGTAAAAATGTTGCTCACTTTTCAAGATAGCTACAGCTAATAATAGGCGAGCTAGTAGCTACTGTCTTCGATAAGTTTTGATAGCGGCGAGCTAAAAAATGATAGCTGGCTAATTAGCGTGGATATCCGAAAATGACTAGGCACTGCCAATAGCAAAAAAAATGGAGGACCACCATTTTGAGTGCGATGCTGAGCTCAGCGAGCCACTAGCAACTGATGACCAGTTGGATCTAACCAAAACTGAACCAGCGGAAGCAGAGTTAATGGATTCTTGCAAAGTGAAATCACAACCACAGCCAGCAACAAGAAATGGACCCTACTCAGTGTTCTTCAAAGATACAGCGGGTCTTTGTCTGCAATGCTGACTGTGTTGTTGGCACTGAAGCATGGATTTGGATTAACATTTGGGACATCTACCAGCAATGTGTGAAAATTGCTTCGCCCCTCTGAAGAACGTATTCAGTGAACACATTACATCAACGAAAAGCTTCTCCAGCTGGCATTTGAGCGGGACCTGACAAGTACATTTCACCAGGAAGGAGTATGGAATCAGAAACTTCTCATGAGGCTCAACACAGCATGGAGGAGGCTGCAACTCGTCTAAATGGTAAGCTACTTTATGGACCTTGCCACCTTGCCAGAATGATTAATTAATTGGTTTTCCCTCATGTAAGCCCACTGGTTGTTTGGCAGATTTTTTTATGTAATGTATAGTTTAGGCCTTTGCTTTTTACTTCCATGCATCTACACTGAACAAAAATATAAATGCAACATGTAAGTGTTGGTCCCATGTTTCATGAGCTGAAATTAAATATCCCAGAAATGTTACATTTCTCTCAAATTTTGTGCGCTAATTTGTTTACATCTCTATTAGTGAGCATTTCTCCTTTGCCAAGATAATCCATCCACCTGACAGGTGTGGAATATCAAGAAGCTGACAACACAGCATGATCATTACACAGGTGCACCTTGTGCTGGGGACAATAAAAGGCCACTCTAAAATGTGCAGTTTTGTCACACAACACAGAGCCACAGATGTATCAGGTTTTGAGGGAGTATGCAATTGGCATGCTGACAGCAGGACTGTCCACCAGAGCTGTTGCCAGATGAAGTAATGTTTATTTCTCTACCATACCATAATGTAATTTTAAAGAATTTGGCAGTACGTCCAACCGGCCTCACATCCGCAGACCACGTTTATGGTGCTGTGTGGGCTAGCGGTTTGCTGACATCAACATTCTGACCAGAGTGCCCCATGGTGGTGGTGGGGTAATGGTATGGGCAGGCATAAGCTACGGACAACGATTGCATTTTATCGATTGTAATTTGAATGCACAGAGATACCGTGGCGAGATCCTGAGGCCCATTGTCGTGCCATTCATCCACCGTAATCACCTCATGTTCAGCATGATAATGCATGGCCCCATGTTGTAAGGATCTGTACACAATTCCTGGAAGCTGAAAATGTCCAGTTGTCCAGTTGTTCCATGACCTGCATACTCACCAGACATGTCACCCAATGAGCATGTTTTAGGATGCTCCGGATCGACATGTACAACATTATTTTCCAGGTGCCGCCAATATCCAGCAACTTTGCACAGCCATTGAAGAGGAGTGGGACAACATTACACAGGCCACAATCAACAGCCTGATTAACTCTATGCGAAGGAGATATGTCCCGCTTCATGAGGCAAATGGTGCAAATGGTGGTCAAACCAGATACTGACTGGTTTTCTGATCCACGCCCCTACGTTATTATTTATTTCTCTATGACGAAAAGATCCATATCTGTATTTCCAGTCATGAAATCCATAGATTAGGGCCTAATGCATTTATTTCAATTGACTGCTTTCCTTTTATGAACTAACTCAGTAAAATCTTTGAAATTGTTGCATGTTGCATTTACATTTTTCTTCAGTTTATTAGATGCATCTGTGCTTCTTAATGTCATTGCTTGTTTTTGCAGGTCTAATTGCTGTTGATAGATATACAGCTTTGAGTTATTTGACGGGTATAGGGACAATGACCAATGCAGCCTATTTGATGGGTATAGGGATAATGACAAATGTAGCCAATTGGTTGTGCTCTGAGATGATGCTACTGTAAAAGTGATGCAATGCTATGAAAATGTTATTCTTTGAATGGGCATTCAATCTTATTCGCAACAGATTCTAATTGGCTACTGTCATGTAGGAAATTTCACATTACCTATGACTATAGAATATGCATTCAGTTTGATTTAGTTAGCTTTTTATTTATTTTTTCTCCCCAATTTCATGTTATCCAATTGGTAGTACAGTCTTGTCTCATCACTGCAACTCCCGTACGGACTCGGGAGGCGAAGGTCGAGAGCCGTGCGTCCTCCAAAACATGACCCAACCAATGCTTCTTGACACAATGCCCGCTTAACCCGGAAGCCAGCCACATCAATGTGTCGGAGGAAACACTGTACACCTGGCGACCGTGTCAGCATGCATGTGCCCAGCCCAGTCGCTAGAGCACGGTGGGACAAGGATATCCCTGCCGGCCCAACCCTCCCCTAACCCGGATGATGCTGGACCAATAGTGCGCCTCCCCATGGGTGCGCCTCCCCATGCGGCTGACTGCGACAAAGCCTGGACCAGGATCTCTAGTGGCACAGCTAGCACTGCGATGCAGTGCCTTAGACCACTGTGCAACTCTGGAGGCCTAGTTTGCTATTCTGAAACTCTCCCAGTCCCTCACAGAAAATATTGCACACCTGGAGAAGTGGCGGCTTGGTTACGGTCATTGAGTAGTGTCACAAAATCGACAGAAATGTAGCCTATATTTGTAATTATTGAAGTTTAAGTTTAGTTTAAGTTTAAGCTATGAAACCTTTGGATACAAATGTCATAGTGGAGGTATATCTTTGTTGTGTTATTATATAAAGCAACAGTTGTTGATGTGTACGGCTACATTTCAGATATATTTGTGTACATTTGAACAGTAATAGGACCAATCTACATTACCTTGTGTTATTAGGGCTCTAAGCAATACTAGTTGTTCTCCCCCATGGATTTAAAACGTTCCCTCAGGCATGTCATCCTGGAGTCGGGCCTGACACACACGCACACGCACACGCACACACACGCACACGCACAAACACACAAACAAACAGAGGCCCTCTGTCCGGCTGCGTCACAGTGGTCTGGCTGTCTCTGTCTCTGTCTTGTCACAAGGCTGTCATCTGTCATTTCAGAGAAAGCCATCAGTCTCTGGGGTGGACCGGTTCTGCTCAGTCATCTCTGGCACACAGAAATAATGTGTGTGTGTGACGACACACTTCCAATACTTAACAATATATATTCATCTGTGAAACAACAACATAAATATGCCAGGACTATTTAGCTTTTTCTGTATTAATGTACTGTCAAGATATTTACTAAATCCATCTTCAAAATCCATATGGATTTATGAAGTTTCCCAGAAATGTAATTTACAGTGATTTGACATTTTCTGTCTTATATAAATCCTGGACATCCTATAAAGTCCCTTATTTATAGCTGCTTCATACATGTATGACGTGACTAGAAGATTTGGCTGCAGGCAGAACATACAGTTTACAGTATGGACCAGGCTAGTGTAACATGCAATATTCTATATTTGCATTTGCTCTTCACCATCATGCTTGGACTAAGGCTAAAGCCTCAAGTTAATGATTGATCAAAAGAGATACCAAGTTGCCCTGACATGATGCTTACCAGTCAACTCATCCTTAGGCAAAGACTCTAAGCAAAAACAGCTAGACTAAAACATGATGTTGATTATTCAACTGATGCACCATAGCTTACTGCTGTGGGTGTTTTCAGTTAGTCCCCAAGTGCAGTCTTCTCTGTGTGCGGAGACAACACAATCTCACACTCAATTCGTGCAAATATGTACAAAAAGTATTTCAGCAGATTCTCAGAGTTTTTGTGTGGCTTTATTCGTGTAAAAAGACATACATTTTGTGCAACTTAATTCATAGGAAAATTCACATTTTTGTGCAACTTCATTAATAGCAAAAATACATTTTTGGGGGGCAAACTTTTGAACAATCTTTTGAAAGTTATTAGAGCAGTTCATGATGGGCAATGGTGTCCTAAACTGACTTTTTTGTGTCCCACATGTATCGACATAAAAAAACGAACGTGTTAACAACCCAGTATTGTTTATCAACCAAAATAATTATATAATAGTAGCCTTACCTTGTTCTTTTTTTTATTAATGCCAATACTATTTTCTATGTGTGTTTTCACTTAATACTTTGGGATACTAGTGCACTTGTAGTCAGAAAGGCCCTTTTTTGTGTAGGCCACAGTAGGCCTACACAATTTTCTTTACAATGCATTTCATATTTTGTGGAGCCTACAGTACATTACAAAATGTTCTTCATAATGCATTTAACACAAGGCTTCACTTTTCGTGTACCGTACACCTTTCATAATGCATTTTATACAAGGCTATGTCGAATTTTATGAGGGTTGCCAGACTGGAGAAAAAATACATTTATTTTTTGTTGTATCGATGAAGGTATTTGATTGGGGAATGGGGATACATTTTTATGATGGGAAATTATAATACATACCATAATACACACACACTCACACAAACACTTACACACATACACACTCACTTTGTTTGTACTCATGTTATAGCCAACTCTTGACTTTTGTATGAATTATTTTTAATAAAATATTTGTATGTAGTTGTCATGTATTAATTTTCTTTAAAACCTGTTGGGGCTAGGGGGCAGTATTGAGAAATTTGAAAAAAATATGTGCCCATTTTTAACTGCCACCTACACCAACTCAGAAGCTAGGATATGCATATTATTGCCAGATTTGGATAGAAAACACTCTGAATTTTCTAAAACTGTTTGAATGGTGTCTGTAAGTATAACAAAACTCATATGGCAGGCAAAAACCTGAGAAAACCTGAGAGAAAAAAATTATTTTGTGGCTGTACTATTTTTTTTGTGTCATTGTTTAATAGATACCACAGTGAGAAAGGATTCATTTCGCAACTCCTACGGCTTCCACTAGATGTCAGCGATCTTTATAAAGTTGTTTGAAGTGTCTATGATGAACAGAGAACGAATTAGAATGCAGGGAAGTTGACGTCCCTGGGATGTCGTCACTTCCATTATTGCCTGCACCTGCGCAATCATGAGACTCGAGACATTTTTCAAAAACGTTTTTCTAGACACAGGAGAGGTCGGGTTGAAACATTACTGATGTTTCACGTTAAAAATGGCTCTAAAGATTGATGCTAAACAACGTTTGACATGTTTGAACGAACGTAAATAGATTATTTTTTAAAACTTTTTTAACTTTTCGCCGTGACTTCACACCCCCCCCGCGCTACTTTTTAGTAGCCACCGAAGCGCTAACAACATGGAACAACTTGGCGTTATTTGGACATCAATTATGAACTTTGTCAAAAGAAACCACATTTGTTGTGGTCCTGGGATTCCTGGAAGTGCCAATGGATGAAGATAATCAAAGGTAAGGGATTATTGACAATAGTATTATTGATATTACATGGTTATAAGATGATGCTAACCTATATAGCCTAGCCTATTGTTCTTAGCACAGCACCCGGTTTATTGCAACTTGTGATTTCCCAGTAAAGTTATTTTGAAATCTGGCAATACAGTAGCATTTACGAAATGTTAAACTATAATTATTTGAATGACAATATTATAATTTACCAATGTTTTCGAATAGTAATTTTGTAAATTGTAACGTTGTTCACCGGATGCATTTCAGAGAAGAAAAAAATCTGAATTTCACCGCTACTGTAAAATGCTGTTTTTGGATATAAATATGAACTTGATGGACCAAAAAATGCATGTATTGTATAACATAATGTCCTAGGAGTGTCATCTGATGGAGATTGTCAAAGGTTGGTGCATAATTTTAGCTGGTTTCTGCTTTTGGTGACGGCCTGACCTTGAATTGAAAATGGATGTTTGTACTTTTGTGGCTATGTACTGTCCTAACATAATCTAACTTTTTGCTTTTGCCGTAAAGCCTCTTTGAAAATCGAACAATGTGGTTAGATTAAGGAGATGTTTATCTTTTAAATGGTGTAAAATAGTTGATTGTTTGAGAAATTGAAATTATTAGATTTTTGATGTTTTGAATTTCCAGCCTTGCTAGCAATCCCATCTCGGGGTTCATTGCTACCCCGTATCCCCAACAGGTTTAACCACAAAAGTACAAACATCCATTTTCAATTCAAGGTCAGGCGTCACCAAAAGCAGAAACCAGCTAAAATTATGCACCAACCTTTGACAATCTCCATCAGATGACACTGGTTAAATGTTAGTAATTTGCATGTTTCAGTA
This sequence comes from Salmo trutta, assembly GCF_901001165.1. Lineage (NCBI taxonomy): Eukaryota > Metazoa > Chordata > Actinopteri > Salmoniformes > Salmonidae > Salmo > Salmo trutta. The sequence continues at coordinate 39,313,470 of NC_042978.1, read as the reverse complement.
ATGATTAACATGGTTAAATAGTCGTAAATCTCTGCTTGATTTAGATTTTGGTATATTTGTCATTTTTATACATATTCTGTATTCCACTAAAGAAAGCAATAATGAATCAACACAGTTTTGTAAATAAATGGACACCACCTGTTACAAAACAGAAATTGCTCTGTAAATAAATGGTGAGAAATGCTCTGTCTGAAGTCGTTCGGCTATGGGTTTCACAGCCCTATAATAATGATACAAGTTATTATCAACTTAAAACGTTTTTTTTTTTTTTTTACAACCGATGGAGTATAAAATGTTAGGAATAGTGGCATAGGAGAGTATGAAATGAATGAAATATCTCATATGTTCAATGTCAGCAGCAATTTCAATTGAGAAAACCCATTCGGCTATGGGTTTCACAGCCCTATAATAATGATACAAGTTACTGTATATCACCTTAAAATGGGTTTATTTACAACCTCTGGGGTATAACATGTTGGGCAAAGTGGTATAGGAGACTGGCATATAACCCGTAGCTTTAGTTCAGTCTTCGCCAATGAGAACCAAGAGGAGCTTTGTCCTTCATCACTGGGAAAGGCCTCGATTCTAGGCCATAGAAAATCCAACATCATAAATAAGAACAGGATGGATCAACAGTGATTCATATTACTGGTTTGCATCCTAAAAAAAAGGATAGTTGTGTTTTGTTGCTTAAAACTTAAATGATTTTCCTACCCATATGATGTGGATCACTGTCAGTGTAACGGCGTTGTACGTGAATGCTCATCTTTATTTTATGACACACACACACTATACAAAAACAACTAAACAAAAAAACAAAACGACAGCTAAACAGTAATGCAGGCTAAACATAGCAGTGCACAAACAACCTCCCACAATACCCATAACAAACACACCCCTATATATAGGACCTTCAATCAGAGGCAACGAGAAACAGCTGCCTCCAGTTGAAGGCCCAATCCCAATTAACTAAACATAGAACTAAACACCCTAGATCAGACATAGAAATACACTAACATAGAACATAGACCAAAACCCCGGAAACTCTAAACAAACACCCCTCTACATAAACACACACCCCGAACCACATAAAACAAATACCCCCCTGCCACGTCCTGACCAAACTACAATAACAAATGACCCCTTTACTGGTCAGAACGTGACAGTACCCCCCACCAAAGGTGCAGACCCCGGATGCACCTCACACAAAAATCCCCCCCCCCCAACAAAAATATAATAATCCCAACTAAAGGGAGGGTGGCCACCGTCTTGTGCTACACCCCCCCTCCCCAACCCACCTACTGTGGAGGTGGCTCAGGCTCTGGCCTTATTCCCACACCTAACCTGTCCACCCCCGCTGAATGCCTCTGGCTGAAGCGCATCGCTGTAGACCTTGGGCTGAAGCGCTTCGCTGTAGACCTCGGGCAGAAGGACGATTCTGGGAGCTCCGGACTGTAGGCCGTCTCACTCAGTTCCGGACTGTAGGCCGTCTCACTCGGTTCCGGACTGTAGGCCATTTCTAGACGGGGCACTGTCGCCGGACACTCTGGACGGGGTACTGTTGCCGGAAGCTCTGGACGGGATACTGTCGTCGGAAGCTCTGTACGGGGTACTGTCGTCGGAAGCTCTGGACGGGGTACTGTCGTCGGAAGCTCTGGATGGGGTACTGTCGTCGGAAGCTCTGGACGGGGTACTGTCGTCGGAAGCTCTGGATGGGGACTGCGCACTGAAAGCCTGGTGCGTGGGGCTGGTAGTGGAGGTACCAGACTGGAGACACGCACCCCAAGGCTAGTGCGAGGAGTAGGAACAGGACGAGTTGGACTGGGCTGGCGCGCTGGAAGGCTGGTGCATGGTGCTGGTAGTGGAGGTACCAGACTGGAGACACGCACCTCAGGGCTAGTGCAAGGAGCAGGAACAGGACGAATTGGACTGGGCTGACGCACTGGAAGCCTGGTGCGTGGTGCTGGCTTTGGATGTGCCAGACTGGAAACACGCACCTCAGGGCTAGTGCGAGGAGCGGGAACAGGACACACTGGGCCGTGAAGGCGCACTGGCGGACTCGAGCACAGTACTGGGACCCCCCTTACTGGCTGGATGCCCGCTACCCCCTGGCAAATGCGGGGCGCTGGCACCTCGCACACCGACTTGTGAATGCTCGGCCTCGACGCCGTGCGTATCATCCCATAGCACGGGACCTGGCCAATAACAGGCTGCTTCCAATAAGCACAGGGAGTTGGCTTGGGGCTAAACCCTGGCCCAGCCAAACTACCCGTGTGCCACCCCCCCAAATAATTTTTTGGGGCTGCCTCTCAGGCTTAAATGCCAACCGTGTACCCCTGTAACAGTCCCGGTCCACTCCAGCCTTCCTCCATGGTCCCTTTCCGGCTAGTATCTCCTCCCAAGTCCATAACTCAAAATAATTCCTTTTTGGCTCCTTACTCCGCTGCTTGGTCCGTTGTTGGTGGGAGGTTCTGTAATGGCCGTCGTAGGAAGTGGACCAAAATGCAGCGGGTACGTGAATGCTCATCTTTATTTTATGACACACACTATACAAAACAACAAAACAAAACAAAACCACGAACGACAGCTGAACAGTAATGCAGGCTAAACATAGCAGTGCACAAACAACCTCCCACAATACCCATAACAAACACACCCCTATATATAGGACCTTAAATCAGAGGCAACGAGAAACAGCTGCCTCCAATTGAAGGCCCAATCCCAATTAACTAAACATAGAACTAAACACCCTAGATCAGACATAGAAATACACTAACATAGAACATAGACCAAAAACCCCGGAAACTCTAAACAAACACCCCTCTACATAAACACACACCCCGAACCACATAAAACATATACCCCCTGCCACGTCCTGACCAAACTACAATAACAAATGACCCCTTTACTGGTCAGAACGTGACAGTCAGGTTATTAGATGTATAAGCTTAAGTTCCAAAATAACACCATGTTTGTAATAACACTTTAAACAGGTAGTTTGTAAATGTGTAGAATGTGTTTGTTTTCGGTCCACACTGGTAAATTAACTTATGTAAATTAGACAGTCACATAGGATATTCTTCTGAGTAACTGGTCAGGACATAGCACATTCCATTCAGCTTCAGGCAACTTTGATGTAAGGCTTGATCACATGTGTAGTGACTAGGCTTGATCACATGTGTAGTGACTAGGCTTGATCACATGTGTAGTGACTAGGCTTGATCACATGTGTAGTGACTACTTCTAACCATTGTTGCATATCCATTGTTCACTAGATATATGCATGTAAATACCCCCAACATAATGCCAAAAACAAAATGCTAGACGAACACATAGCTAGAAGTGAGCTGGACATGATCCCAATGCTGCCACCAGTGTAGCGGAAGAAAGTGAAAGCTGTAACAGGGACTCTAACCAGGGCTCATACATGGCAAAGTGAGCTCCAACAGCCATTGCCATGAAAGCATAGTAGGCCTCTGGGCAGAATCAGTAGGCCTACAATGTAACTAACCATGGTGTGGCTCAGGTATGCACACACCAACACACACAAATACAGGTGTGGAAAAGGGAGTGGAGAGAAGCAACTAGATAGAAAATACCATCAGTTGTCAGCTTCAGCAGCATATAAAAAGTGACGATCTATCCATCCCTCACAATTTTCTATGTATGAGCTATTCAATTAACATTTCTGTAAAAATGTAAGGATAGGCTACAGACAAAGTCGTTTGCATGTCACACTGGAGAGCGTAGACGTAGTGCCAAGCGCTATAGAGTAGCTTCGGCGCGCTCGATTGGTCCAGAATACTCTCCTCGTGTGGTGAGGGAAGGAATGCCGACTTGCGAGAGATTTTTTAAGAAAGCTCTTCGGAAACTATCTTCCTCCATTTTTATTAAGAACGTTGTGAATGATACATTCTTGAAATAATTTGAACCTCCGAATTGGCTATACATTCTTGAAATAGTTTGAACCTACTAATAGGCTAACCCCGCGTGATTGTCTGGTGACAGAGAAGTGAGTCCATCAAGGAAGTGCTGTTTTTATTTGGGTAACGAATGACAGGATACCAGATGGCTCGGGAACAGGCTGTTTAGCTCAACCGCACGAGGTTGGCTCGAGGTCGCAATAACGGAACGGAGGATACACAACAACGCGCACTGAAACCGTTTTGGTAACTGAAGAAACTCGACTTTTGATTAATTCGCATTTTACCGAAAATTCTGCTTTCGCAAGAGCCATTTGTCACCCTTCTACGAGAATAGAAAGTGGACTCGCTTTTTAGGTAAGGTGCGCCCGAGCGCTCAAACGATAAACGATGCTGTTGCTATAGTTTTGTCTAATGTTGTGTTGTGTTCTTTTGTTAGGCAATTTGCAGATACCACTAATTAATAATAATATTTGTACAACACCTAAATATGTTTCAGCTAGTTCACCAAACGGTGTTCTGTGATTTCCCTGTAGCGAAATCCAATGGTCTATCTATCATGATTAATGTCTTATTTATGATGGGTGCTGCCTAGACTATAGCCTATTGGTAGGCAATTGGATTGAGTAACTAATGGTAGGCTACTTTTTGTAATTTTTAAAGTCTGTGACGATTCTATAGATAAAAAAAACACAAATAAATTCATAGGCCTAATTGTTTATTTTGTAATTATCGAAGATCATTTTGAAAGGGTGGCCCAGACTCAGACCCTGACTACAATTAGACAATGTACAGGCTAGCAATGTAACGTTACATTTCAAGACGTTACATTGTTTCTTTCTTGGTTCATGTTAACCAACCTGACTTACTTGGCTTCAACTGACAGAAAATATACACATAACTGACACCACTGAAGTGATAATGAAATCACAATAGTTGTACAGGTGCACTCCCTGTCTCTCTGGACTAGTGTTCTAATGGGATTTTAGGACTCCCTCTGACACACTATCAAATCAACATAAAACAAAAATGTATTTGTCACATGCTTTGTAAACAACAGTGAAATGCTTACTTTCGGGTCATTTTTCAACAATTTGTTCAACATAAAAATCAAAAAATATTTACATATAGAAATAGTGACATCAGGAATTTGATATTCTCCTGGGTCTGTCTGAATAAGGACAGGTATGAGAGTGACACTGATATGGAACCGACTGAATTGGGATCATATTCAGCCTAGACTCTAGAAGATGATCTTTCTGTTTGCTCAGAGCATTATCTCCAAAGGGGCTCAACCTTTCTGAAGCCAGCTGAGCTTTAAATCCAGGGCCAACCTCCTGAGTTGAAAATGAGAAACATGGTCACAATTTACTAGAAGTTGCACAGATACCATGTAGCCAAATGTCCATTTTTTGGTTATTACGTGGTAATATACTAGCAAGTAGTTATACACAGAAGTTGGTCAGTTTGCTTCCCTTAAACTTCAACCATTCATTGTTATATTTTCTTAATATATAGTTAGCAAAGTTACAGAGTAACTACTTATTATAAAGGGAACTGAAGCTTCCTGTGTTCAATAGAGGATGCAGGACATGCTTTGCATCTCCCTTTGCCTTTGTGTTAAGTTGACAGTGCCGGTGGTGCCAGTGAGAGAGTGGGTCTCTGGACTGTACTTCTGAATCAGGAGGGGACACTGGCTTGTGAATGAACCCTCCCTGAGCAAACAACCCTGCCTGCCGTGGTCCTTCCTCTTCTCCTCTCTCATCTGACTGTCCATCTCTCTCATTCTCCAGTTCAGTACATCCCTTCCTCCCCTGCTGCATCTTTTCATCACTGTCTCTCCCTCCTTCCCTCCATCCCTCTGTCTGATTAGATCCATTACTTCCTTTTATTTCATCCCAAAATCCGTTGATCAGACCACTCACAGTCTGTGTGTGCGAGTGTGTGTGTGTGTGTGTGTGTGTGTGTGTGTGAGGTATAGTAAAACACATTCATTGCTTCCCCTATATGCATTTAGCAGCGGCGCACCGTGACAAATGTGTAAAATTGCATGAAACTAGTTTTAAAACTGTCAAATGTTCTCTCTGCCCCATGAGAAGATGTGTAGGATTGCAGGACATTTTTGGCCAGGAGGAGGGCCTCTGAAACTGCACCACTGGCCACTCCCACTACCACACCCACTATCACGCACTGAAAAACATCCTAGGGGAAATACTGACATTGATCAATAAGCAGTGCTGTGAGTGGACTGAGAGCAAAGCTTTAGTATTCAATAACTAAGCTTGAGAAGTCAAAGCAAATATTTACAAATATTTTATCAACATGTCATGTTTTGTGTAGCTGAAATTGGATAGAGTCCAGAGCGGGTGACATTTTACTTAGAGTGCTATCTGTGGTGACAGTAATCTGGTTTCATAAATAGTGTATGTGTCACAGAGTGTGTGTGTGTGTCACAGAGTGTGTGCCACAGGGTGTGTGTGTGCGCCCCACAGTGTGTGTGTGTTGTCATTATTGATCACCAGCAGAGACAAACAGGCTAATTAATAATTAGTGCAGGGCATATTTTTCTTCCCTTTTTAATCTTGTCAGTATTGCTAATGACTGTTTTGAAACATGTGTTCTGACATAAGTGGTTGCATTATGCTCATCAAACACATTTTGGGATTGGCTGGACATTCTCTCACTCCTCTCTACTGTTGGTAACACAGTGGGTGCTTTTTGTAGTCTGCCACCTTCCTCTGAATCGAGCTGTTCTCTGTGGCGTTCAAGTAGATAGCCTGCGTGCGTGAATCATACATCATTCACAAGTGAATGGAAAAGGTTAGATCAGTGAGTAGTGGCCTCTAGCCATGGCCCAGAGGTCTTGAGGAGTGTGTTTAGGACAGAGAGGAGGCTCTGGAGTTCATTGATTACCTACCACATGGAGAGCAGTGGCACAGGGTTTTAGAAACAAGGTCTGAGACACACACACCTCAGTGGGCTGTGGGCTTTAGTCTTAGAGAAGAGAATGTGGTTCATAGGGTCTCCGGCTCAGCAGCAGCAGTAGTCAATGGGGCTATAGACCATCAGTCAATCAGCCCTTAAGACTCAGGGGATTAGATGCTCCTCAGTGGGACCCTGGCCGGCCGATCAACTGATTTATAACACCCCCTTTCCTTCCCTGTGATAGACTGAGTCTGTCAATGAAGACAAAGTGTTTATGTGTGCGTGTGTGTGTTTTCGATGTGTGTGGCTGTGGTTGCACGTGTTGAATATCCTAAGGCTATTCTGTGGAGTTTCAGTGCTGTTTGTAAAGAGGTCAAAAACCAGGGTTCTCTCGCTCATGAAAAAATACTACAGTATACGGTAAAATACTACAGTACTTTATTGTGGAATTGTAGAGTAAACTGTAGAATACTATACTGTAGTATACCTTGATCATGTGTAGGACTTACATTTACATTTTAGTCATTTAGCAGACGCTCTTATCCAGAGCGACTTACAGTAGTAAATGCACACATTTCATACATTTTTTTTTTCATACTGGTCCCCCGTGGGAATCAAACCCACAGCCCTGGCGTTGCAAACACCATGCTCTACCAACTGAGCCACACGGGACCACAACTTACTATAAAATGTTGTAGTGTACTGTAGAATAATATTGTAAATACTACAGTATTATCCCCCCCAAAAAACTATAGTAAATACTACAGTAATGTTTGCAAAACCGCAAAAACACAACACTTTTTAAAGACAATACTGCCCTACAAATGCAAAACTCAGTAACTACGACATTTGATCAAACATCTTTGATCTGTTGTAATGGCCAGGTATATTATCAGATTAATGTGCTATTTCATTTCAAGGGAGTTGATCAGAATATACAGTGTCCTGGAGTATCCGAAATTGCTGTCTATTTAGACAGAAAAATACTTTGACGTCAGATTTTGCAGTAGAAAAAAATATGTAGTTACTGTGTTAAATACTACAGTATTTAATTTGCATATACTCCACCCATTCCCATCCCCCATATCACAATTTGTGGCCCCATAAGTGAGAAACCTACATGCCAAGTTTAGACCATATATTGTGTTCCCTACAGGTTATAGAAAAGAGCACAAGCTCTGAACTCTCTGTTCAGACCCCAGACCTACCTACCTACCTACATGTTATGGAACATTTGCTCTTTCAGTATTTCACCAGTAGGCTTCCTGAAGGAGAAAGCTTCCACTTCTATGTCAAAGATAATAAAACAAAAACACTATAGTAAATATTACAGTATTGTTTGCAATAACACTACAGTAAATACTACAGTATACTACCGTCTTCAAAAAACCCTACAGTAAATACTACAGTATAGTACAGGCTGCAAAAACACTTCAGTAAATACTACAGTATACTATAATCCGCAAAACACTATATTAATTACTATAGCATATAATACAGTTTTCTTTTAGTACAGTATTTATACTGCTTACGTGTCTTTTTGTCGAGCAAAACTTTTTGTGGAAGGTACTGCACAGCACACAGACCCCCTCACGTACTCAACGTTGTCGAGATCTGTTAAGTTTCCTTGTAGGCGGGCTATTTGGTGGGTAAACTGTGAAGCCAGCTGTATTGCCTATTGCCTGTTTCTGTTTATTACTATTTTATTAAAGAATGTGAAACAATGTTGTGTCTGTTTGCTGCTTTTCATTAAATCATGCATATCTGTTCTTTATTTGGCCTAAAATAAAAGTGTTCATATGGGCAGAATATTATGTATAGGCTTTAGCATATCATTTGAAAGATTGTGATTTTACAGACACAAAGTAACAATAGCCTATGATTAAAGGGTTAGGCTATACTGGTAACAATATAAAGATATTGAAGCACATTTGATTACCACAAAATGTTATGTTGTTTTGCTAAACCTTTTAGGGACACCCCAGAGTTTGATAACCAGGTGGTCAGCCCTGAAGACCAGGGGCTGACGGGGGACCTGCAAATCATTGTATTTGCGGGTTTGAGAAAGAATTTCCTGTAATTCTACATAATTTTACATGACTGGAGACAATATTTTTTAATACCACACAATTTACCCAAATGACGAGATACTCTGACATTGACAGACTGAGATCAATAAAATGACTGACCCATGTCTTAAATGCAACCAATAACATAGTCCAATGAAAAGAGTGGATACACAGATTGTAGACCTAAAATATGAGGAGGAAATTATAGTCCACCAACTTTCCAGGGGCACTCACATATCCAGGGTCCTGGTGACGTCCCTGACAAGCAATGGAATCCAAATTTATCCTCTCCGTGCTTCAAAAAAATATCCTGGGGCTTGAAGGCTACGCCTACAGACGGGAATGATAGACCGCAAATAAGTCCTTCTGGAAGTGCACCGACTATGATGCTTTCGAATGACAAGGTTGCATACGGCTTACTGAGGTTGTGCTCTCCAATTTGTGCTGGATATGCGGTTCTTTCAGCGCCGGAACATCAACTGGAGGAGCTTCTGACATACTTTCAGACAACATGGGTTGGGGAGAAGGTCAGATACATTCAAAGAAAGACAATGTTTCCCATAGGTATGTGTTGTTTAACATAATAATTGATGTATTATTCATATTCTTACTATTGATGACAGCATGGTTGCTAATCTGCTTTTTGTATTTTCAGAATTATGGAACTGCTACGATGCTGTCCTGCAAGACTTGGCAAAGACCAACAACAGAGTGGAGGGCTGGCATCAAAAATGTTTGGCCAATTTTGGTGCTACCCACCTCACCATTTGGAAGTTCATGGAGGCATTGAAATGCTTACAGCAAATTGGCGAAATGAGAATAGAGCAGCAACTTGTTGGCGTTTCTCCGCCATGGCAAAGATCCCTCTACCGTAAGCATCAGGAGGATCTGAAGTCACTGGTTCAGAAGTACATCACAAATTAATGGCTGGAGTCTTACCTGAAGAGCGTTGCCTACACTTTCAAGTTTCAGTTGTGAATACGGGAAAATCCATCTGAGAAAAATTAGCACCTTGTCAACTTGGGCACTTCTTCATGACACAACAATTTAAACTCTTTCAATTACTCCAAAATCCTTATGAGACCAGAATATTAAGCACATTCTTGGAAGATTTGTTCCTGAACTTGTTTTTATGGTGCTGCATTGTCATGTAGCCTAGTCTTATTTTGGGGTATTCTTTTTGGTTATTTGAAATAAATGTTTTAGGCTTATTATATTTTAACTTATTTTTGCCCCATTTTTATATTTTGTTACCCTTTTTTGTTGATAAATAAAGTTTTTTTGAGGCCCCCTGAGTGGCGCAGTGCTAGAGGCATCACTACAGATCTGGGTTCGATCCCAGGCTGTGTCGCAGACCGCGACGGGGAGACACATGAGGCGGTGCACAATTGGCCCAGCGTAGTCCAGTTTAGGGGAGGGTTTGGCTGGCCAGGGTATCCTTGTCCCATCGCGCTCTTGTGGCGGGCCAGGTGCATGCACGCTGACTTCGGTCGTCAGCTGTACAGTGTTTCCTCCGACACATTGGTGTGGCTGGCTTCCGGGTTAAACGAGCAGTGTGTCATGAAGCTGTGTGACTTGGCGGGGTCGTGTTTCGGAGGACGCATGGATCTCTCCCGAGTCCGTACGGGACTAACTACCAATTGGATATCACGAAAAAGCACAAACAAATTTGTTTTATTTTTGCCCAATATCTAGTTTCCCCAGAGAAACGAGATATTGGCTGTTTTTAATCTTCAGCCTTTATAGTACCATATGAACAAATGTATGTACAACATTCTGCCCATATGAAGGAATATATATAGGCCTAGGCTACAATATTCTGCCCATATGAAGGAATGTATATAGGCCTAGGCTACAATATTCTGCCCATATGAAGGAATGTACTATATATACAATATTTGTAACCAAACAGGATTTAATGAAAAGCATTAAACATACACATTTAATAACAGACTCATGAACACAATCATGCAATAGGCTACAGCTGGCTTCACAGCTTCCCCAGTGCTTCACAGCTTCCCTAGCGCTTCACAGCCTTCCTGTGAAAGCTCGACTTATTGTAGCCACATGCGGATGAAAGAGTAGCGGAGCAAGGAGTTCGGTTCTGCTGCAGTGTTTGCGGTAAAATATTACGTGTTGTGACTGTGCTTTGATTTATACTAAAGTTAACTGTAAATACTACAGTATACTACAGTAAATACTACTAAAGTCCGCAAAAACACTACATTGAATACTACAGTAAAGTCTGGAAAAACCCAACAGTGAATACTATAGTATTTATACCATAGTAGTATACTGTTGTATTTGTTAATGTGCTCTCTCTCTCTGTGTGTGTGTGTGTGTGTGTGTGTGTGTGTGTGTGTGTGTGTGTGTGTTAGAATAATCAGTTAGACCTGTGCGCTCATCTGGCCATAATCAATCTCTCTGAGAGCTCTTTTTTCCTGTCTGGAATGAAATAATAAATCTGTGGGCCTGAAGGAGATCATTTTTAAACACAGCCAACTAACAGCTGGCACACTGTGCTTCTATTCACTATAGGCCCTTTACTGGCCTGGTTGATATTACACACACATACATACTGTATGCTATTAGTCATGGCTTGTGTGTCGGAGATGTCAAATCCATTTTAGGTCCTATACATCCATTTTGAGTGGGGTAGGTAGAGTGAGTGAGGTCATAGTATGCACCCTATCCATTTTGAGTGGGGTAGGCAGAGTGAGTGAGGTCATAGTATGCATCATCCATTTTGAGTGGAGTAGGCAGAGTGAGTGAGGTCATACCATTTAGTCACGGTAATTAGGCTTCTCCAAGCTCTGATGCTGCTGATGGTCATAAGTAACCTACCAGACTTGCTAACTGCTTGGTACTCAGCACTCTATTGTTCCTCTAATAACTTTGACATCAATGCAAACGTAATCAAAATCTAATCAAACACTTCATGAGAGCCCATGAGCTCATGTTGCACAACATTTCTATAGGAAATTCAATTGCATGAGAAAACAGAGTGATGGCCTCTATTAAAAAGAGGAGGAGCCCATCAGCTTTCTATAGGCCTACTATATTTATTTCTCAACTTTCTTAATATTAAGCACATTGCTCATCTTTACAACAGGAATATAGCCTACCTGGTTGGAATGAAAATGAACCATGAGAAAAGCATCCTCCATTCGATATTTATGTGCATAGATGAAATTGTTTTGAGACAGGTGTATGATAATGGTCCATTCAAAACAAATTTCACACATACAGTGCCTTCGGAAACTATTCAGACCCCTTGACTTTTTCCACATTTTGTTACGTTACAGCCTTATTCTGAAATGGATGAAATAAATAAAAAATCCTCAGCAATCTACCCTATAATGACAAAGCGAAAACTTTTTTTTTTTTTACAGAAACACCTAAGGATTCAGACCCTTTGCTATAAGACTCAAAATTGAGCTCAGGTGCATCCTGTTTCCATTGATCGTCCTTGAGATGTTTCAACAACTTGATTGGAGTCCACCTGTGGTAAATTCAATTGATTGGACATGATTTGGAAAGGCACACACCTGTATATATAAGGTCCCACAGTTTACAGTGCATGTCTGAGCAAAAGCCAAGAGGTCGAAAGGAATTGTCCGTAGAGCGCCGAGACAGGATTGTGTCGAGGCACAGATCTGGGGAATTGTACCAAAACATTTCTGCAGCATTGAAGGTCCCCAAGAACACAGTGTCCTCCATCATTCTTAAATGGAAGAAGTTTAGAACCAACAAGGCTCTTCCTAGAGCTGGCCACCGAGCCAAACTGAGCAATTGGGGGAGAAGGGCCTTGGTCACTCTCACAGAGCTCTGGAGTTCCTCTGTGGAGATGGGAGAACCTTCCAGAAGAACAGCCAACTCTGCAGCACTTCATGGTAGAGTGGCCAGATGGAAGCCACTCCTCAGTAAAAGGCACATGACAGCCCGCATGGAGTTTGCCAAAAGGCACCGAAAGACTCTCAGACCATGAGAAATAATATTCTCTGTTCTGATGAAATCAAGATTGAACTATTTTGTCCTGAATGCCAAGCGTCACGTCTGGAGGAAACCTGGCACCATCCCCACGGTGAAGCATGGTGGTGGCAGAATCATGCTGTGGGGATGTTTTTCAGCGGCAGGGACTGGGAGACTAGTCAAGATCGAGGCAATGATGAATGGAGCAAAGTACAGAGAGATCCTTGATTAGAACCTGCTCCAGAGTGCTCAGGACCTCAGACTGGGGTGAAGGTTTACCTTCCAACAGGACAACGACCCTAAGCACACAGCCAATACAACGCAGGAGTGGCTTTGGGACAAGTCTCTGAATGTCCTTGAATGGCCCAGGCAGAGCCCGGACTTGAACCCGATGTAACATCTCTGGATAGACCTGAGAATAGCTGTGCAGCATCGCTCCCCATCCAACCTGACAGAGCTTGAGAGGATCTGAAGAGAAGGATTGGAGAAACTCCCCAAATATAGGTTTGCCAAGCTTGTTGCGTCATACCAAAGAAGACTCAATGCTGTAATCGCTGCCAAAGGTGCTTCAACAAAGTCCTGAGTAAAGGGTCTGAATACTTATGTAAATATGATATTTCTGTTTTTTTGTAATACATTTGCAAAAATTTCTAAAAACCTATTTTTGTTTTGTCATTATGGGGTATTGTGTGTATATTGATGAGGAAAATAAACAATTTAATCAATTTTAGAATAAGGCTGTAACGTAACAAAATTTTGAAAAAGTCAAGGGGTCTGAATACTTTACGAAGGCACTGTATATTATTTAGTATATGTAAAGACAAGATTAAATCAAGTATTGTCTGATGGGTGACACTATTAGCCTATCACTTTATATATTATCACTTGTGGATGATGCCCAGCATAAGGCAAGAAACCATGCATTTTACTGCGACTTTTTCGAGTCATAGTGGCACATCTCATGTAGTCTTGCCCATGCATGCCGTAAGATGGCGCCGGAGAAGATGGCAGACCCCAGCCGATTGTTTTTTTTTTCGCTTATTTGTGTTGTTTGTAACTTATTTTTTAAACTTATTTGGTACATAATGTTGCCGCTACCGTCTCTTATGACCAAAAATAACTTCTAGACATCAGGACTGCAGTTACTCACCATGGACTAGCAGAATCCTCTTTTTCCTTTCACGACTCTGACGAGCCCAAAGCAAAGGATACGCTGCTTCCTCGGGAACAGGCCCCAATCCCTGTGATCTGTGTGAAGAGGAGGCGGAGAAAAAGGGGCTGAAGGTCCCTCCATTCTGCTATCAAACGTGCAATCTTTGGACAATAAAATCAATGAGTTACACGGAAGATTAAACTACCAACGGGACATTAAAAACTGTAACATCTTATGCTTCAAGGAGTCGTGGCTGAACGACGACAACATCAACATACAGCTGGCTGGTTATACGATGTACCGGCAGGATAGAACAGCGGCGTCTGGTAAGACAAGGGGCCGCGGTCTATGTATTTTTGTAAATAACAGCTGTTGCATGATATCTAAGGAAGTCTAGAGCTATTGCTCGCCTGAGGTAGAGTATCTCATGATAAGCTGTAGACCACACTACCAACCGAGAGAGTTTTCATCTGTATTCTTTGTAGCGGTTTATATACCACCACAGTCAGAGGCTGGCACTAAGTCAGCATTGAATGAGCTGTATTCCACCTTAAGAAAACAAATAAAACGGTCACCCAGAGGCGGTACTCCTAGTAGCCGGGGACTTTATTGCAGGGAAACTTACATCCGTTTTACCAAATTTCTATCAGCATGTTAAATGTGCAACCATATACTCCACACAAAGAGACGCATACAAATCCCTCCCTCGCCCTCCATTTGGCAAATCTAACCATAATTCTATCCTCCTGATTCCTGCTTACAAGCAAAAATTAAAGCAGGAAGCACCAGTGACTAGATCAACAAAAAAGTGGTCAGATGATGGAGATGCTAAGCTACAGGACTGTTCTGCTAGCACAGACTGGAATATGTTCCGGGATTCTTCTGATGGCGTTGAGGAGTACACCACATCAATCACTGGCTTCATCAATAAGTGCATCGATGACGTTGTCCCCACAGTGACCGTATGTACATACCCCAACCAGAAGCCATGGATTACAGGCAGCATCTACACTGAGCTAAAGGCTAGAGCTGCCGGTTTCAAGGGGCGGGACTCGGAAGCTTATAATAAATCCCGCTATGCCCTCCGACGAGCCATCAAACAGGCAAAGCGTCAATATAGGACCAAGAACAAATTGTACTTCACTGGCTCTGACGCTCGTTGGATGTGGCAGGGCTTGCAAACCATTACAGACTATAAGGGGAAGAACAGCTGAGAGCTGACCAATTGACACGAGTCTACCAGACGAGCTAAACTACTTCTATGCTCGCTTTGAGGTAAATAACACTGAAACATGCATGAGAGCACCAACTGTTAAGGAAAAATGTGTGATCATGCACTCCGCAGCTGATGTAAGTAAGACCTTTAAACAGGTCAACATTCAGAAGGCCGCAGGGCCAGACGGATTACCAGGATGTACTGTGAGCATGCGCTGACCAACTGGCAAGTGTCTTCACTGACATTTTCAACCTCTCCCATTCTGAGTCTGTAATACCAACATGTTTTAAGCAGACCACCATAGTCCCTGTGCCCAAGAACACTAAGTTAACCTGCCTAAAGGACTACCGACCCATAGCATTCACGTCTGAAGCCATGAAGGCTGGTCATGGCTCACATCAACACCATCTCCAATTTGCATACCGCCCCCAACAGATCCACAGATGATGCAATCTCCATTGCACTCCACACTGCCCTTTCCCACCTGGACAAAAGGAACACCTATGTGAGAATGCTATTCACTGACTACAGTTCAACACCATAGTGCCTTCAAAGCTCATCACAAAGCTAAGGACCCTGGGACTAAACACTTCCCTCTGCAAATGTATCCTGGACTTTCTGACGGGCCGGCCCCAGGTGGTAAGGGTAGGTAACACATCCGCCACGCTGATCCTCAACACAGGGGCCACTCAGGGTTGCGTGCTCAGTCCCCTCCTGTACTCCCTGTTCACTCATGACTGCACGGCCAGGCATGACTCCAACACCATCATTCAATTTGCAGATTGCCCAACGGTGGTTGGCCTGATCACCGACAACGACAAGACAGCCTATAGAGAGGAGGTCAGAGACCTGGCCGTGTGGTGCCAGGATAACCACCTCTCCCTCAACGTGATCAATACAAAGGAGATGATTGTGGACTACAGTAAAAAGAGGACAGAGCACACCCCCATTCTCATCGACGGGGCTGCAGTAGAGCAGGTTGAGAGCTTCAAGTTCCTTGGTGTCCACATCACCAACAAACTAACATGGTTCAAGCACATCGAGACAGTCGTGAAGAGGGCACAACAAAACCTATTCCCCCTCAGGAGACTGAAAAGATTTGGTATGGGTCCTCAGATCCTCAAAAGGTTCTACAGCTGCACCATCGAGACCATCCTGACTGGTTGCATCACTGCCTGGTATGGCAACTGCTCGGCCTCCGACCGCAAGGCACTACAGAGGGTAGTGCGAACGGCCCACTACATCACTGGGGCCAAGCTTCCTGCCATCCAGGACCTCTATACCAGGCGGTGTCAGAGGAAGGCCCTAAAAATTGTCAAAGACTCCAGTCACCAGTCATAGACTGTTTTGTCTGCTACCACACGGCAAGCGATACCGGAGCGCCATGTCTATGTCCAAGAGCCTTCTAAACAGCTTCTACCCCCAAGCCATAAGACTCCTGAACATCTAGTCAAATGGCTACCCAGACTATTGGTATTGCCCCCCCCCCCTCTTTACACCACTGCTACTCTCTGTTGTCATCTATGCATCGTCACTTTAATAACTCTACCTACATGTACATACTACCTCACATAACCGGTGCCCTCGCACATTGACTCTGTATCGGTATCCCCCTGAATATAGTCGCTGTCACGTTCTGAATCCTCAAATTCCCTGTCATAAAGGAGCCAAGGCGTAGTGTGCCGGTAATTCCACATACTTTAATAGAAGTGAAACCGAACAAAAACAATAAACAGGATACATAGCCCATCTATAATTTAGCCCAAACAACTACCTCTTCCCCTACTGTATTTATTTATTTTATTTATTTTATTTTGCTCCTTTGCACCCCATTAACTCTTTTTCTACTTTGCACTTTCTTCTACTACAAATCTACCATTCCAGTGTTTTTACTTGCTATATTGTATTTACTTTGCCACCATGAACTTTTTTTTGTTGCCTTTACCTCCCTTATCTCACCTCATTTGCTCACATTGTACATAGACTTATTTTTCTACTGTATTAATGACTGTATATTTGTTTTACTCCATGTGTAACTCTGTGTTGTTGTATGTTGTCGAACGGCTTTGCTTTATCTTGGCCAGGTCGCAATTGTAAATGAGAACTTGTTCTCAACTTGCCTACCTGGTTAAATAAAGGTGAAATAAAATAAATAAATAAACAGAAATGAACGTGACACAACTGAGGTGCACACAAAACACTCGCAGAAAGAATAATAACCCACAAACACTAAGTATGATTCCTAATCAGAGACAATGATAGACAGCTGCCTCTGATTAGGAACCATACTCGGCCCAACAAAGAAATACAAAAACAACATAGACATACAACACATAGAATGCCCACCCCGTGTCACACCCTGACCTAACCTTACAGAGAAAAACGACTCTCTCAGGTCAGGGCATGACAGTGCCCCCCCCCCAAAGGTGCGGACTCCCGGCCGCAAACCTGAACCTATAGGGGAGGGTCCGGGTGGGCATCTACTCATGGTGGCGGCTCTGGTTCGGGGCGTAGCCCCCACACCGCTCGCTGATCCCCCCGCTTCTGTGTCGCTGGAGGAACCAGACCGTGGATCAGCACCGGAGGCTCTGAACTGCCGACCGCCGCTGATGACCCCGGGCTGCAGACCGTCGCTGGAGGGTCTGGGCTGCGGACCGTCGCTGGAGGCTCCGGGCTGCGGACCGTCGTTGGAGGCTCCGGGCTGAGGAGCGTCGCTGGAGGCTCCGGGCTGAGGGCTCCGGGCTGGGGAGCGTTGCTGGAGGCTCCGGACTGGGGAGCGTCTCTGTAGGTTCCGGACTGGGGACCTTCGCTGCAGGCTCCGTGCCATGGATCGTCACTATTGGTTCCGCTCCATGGATCATCACTGGAGGCTTTGTGCCATGGATCATCACTGGAGGCTCCGGGCCATGGATCATCACTGGAGGCTTCGTGCCATGGATCATCCCTCCAGGCTCCGGGCCATGGATCATCACTGGAGGCTTCCTACGGGGAGCTGGAACCGGTCTCATCAGACTGGGGAGACGCACAGGAGACTGGGTGCGCAGAGCAGGCACAGGGCACACTGGGCCGTGGAGGCGCACCGGAGGTCTGGAGCTCAGGGCTAGCACACCCCGTCCTGGCTGCATAGTCACTGTAGCCCAGCAAGGGCGGGGCGCTGGCACAGGACGAACTGTGCTGCGCTGGTGAACGGGGAGTACCGTGCTTAGAGCAGGTGCAGGACAACCTGGGCCGTAGAGACGCACTGGAGACCAGACACGCTGAGCCGGCGCACTTCTTCCTGGCTGACGGCCAACTCTAGCATGGCAACTGTGAGGAGCTTGTACCGAGCGCACCGGGCTGTGAGTGCGCACCGGCGACACAGTGCGCATCACCTCATAATACGGTGCTTGCTCGGTCACTCGCTCCCCACGGTAAGCACGGGGAGTTGTTTCAGGTCTCAACCCCGACCTCGCCAATCTCCCCGTGTGCCCCCCCAAAACATTTTTTGCCGCTGTCTCTCGGGCTTCTGTCGTTGATTCTCCCCGGTCCAGCTCGCCCTCCCAGTCAGCGCACGCTGCTTGGCCTTCTTGTGGTGGGTTATTCTGTCATGTTCTGAATCCTCAAATTCCCTATCATAAAGGAGCTTGTTACTTTTATGTCTTATTATTATCTGTATTTTTTGAAACTGCATTGTTGGTTAAGTAAGCATTTCACTCTAAGGTCTACATATGTTGTATTCGGCGCGTGTGACTAATAACATTTTATTTTATTTTATTTGATAGGCCTAGATGTTTTGATAAGGTTTGTATCACAACTAAAGTGGCCAAATAACTTCTTAAAATTAAGCACATTTATCCACTTTTACAAGGGGTTTAGAGCCTAACTAGTATACATAGGCAGCGCTTGAGTTTCAAGTTTGGGGAAGATAATTTTCACCATAGAAATGCACCTTTATAATAAAAGCATTACATGCATAGTCGTGTTTGCGGTCACTTTTGATAATGGAGTTTTCCCGCAAATGGAACATTCGCTCTTATAGCCTACTGCCGTGTGAGCATTGCTGCATTTATATTGTGAAAAAAATAGCCTAATAATTTCTCAACATTTTATGCTAAACGTTCGGATCTGTCGCGTAAGCCTCATTGCGTAAAACAGTTTTTTTGATGCTAGTGGTTGTATTAATTTGGGATCTATCGCATCCCACAACTGTCCCAGACTATGTTTGGAATATTTATTTATTTCACAGAATAGAATGGGTCAACTTTTGTACTATGGGGGATAGAAGATTGACACATGCTAGGGCTTTTACTGTTCGTTAGGCCTACACATCTTGTTGGCTGACGAAATGTAAATGTGGACAGTTCTTCCAATATCTTCAATATGCACCTCGGAATTCGATAAGGATGCGCACAGTTGCGTCCCCGATGTGTCTGTCTTCACTTGTGGCCTGTGAGAAAGACCGGATCACGTGATGAAGATCCATGTGAGTGAGAGGTGATTCGGCGTATGCAGCTCTCAGGGAGATGCGTGGATTTTATTTAGGGTGCATTACGACCACACAAAGAGGATGCCGCCGGGAAATTCGAGGCATTATCAAGTCCTTGTCAAATTGTGAATGAGAGACTGATGAAGTGTGTACAGCCTGCACAAAAAAACAATGCAGCGTTCATGCCTTTCAAGCGACTTTTTTCAAATCATCATTAGAGTTGCATAATTCAGCCTTACAATGTATTAAAAATCTAAACATATAGCCCAATGTTTGTAGAACAACTAAAGTTACATTATTAACTCTAAATTATGCATGTAGGAGTACCTATTTCTTTGTTAACTGCTCAACACAGAATAGTCGCATGTGCGCACTCCCTGAATTTGTTTGGAGAAAATATGATTTATATTTTATTCAGCTTTGTTCAATTGTATTCTTCATACTATAAAAAATTATAAAATAATGCCACGGAATTCAAATTAAATCTTGCCTGCTTAAGGAACTAGTGTAGCCCACAGCCATATGGTATAGCCAGATCAGGACCTAACATAAGGACAACTCAGACTATGCTATTCTGTTAATCCAAAATAGACTACATTTTTTTCCATATCATGTTTCTTTAGACCTGTCTAAAATAAATAATGGATTTATTGTGAAAGTGTAGGCTATATTACATGGATTTATTCAATTTATTACATTTTTAAATGGTAAACGTTCCAAAGGTCTGCATTAGTGGCATGTATGTTATTTGTGGAAGCCAGGAGATGCTAAATGTGTTTATGTTTATTAACGGTAAATTGCAGTGAGACCAGCAGTTATTTGCTTGACAATCACCGGCTGACTAAATTTTGTGACTGCCACAACCCTACCCAGACCACACCCAGACCACACCCAGACCACTCCCAGACCACTCCCAGACCACACCATGACCACTCTCAGACCACACCATGACCACTCCCAGACCACACCCAGACCACACCCAGACCACTCCCAGACCACTCCCAGACCACACCCAGACCACACCCAGACCACACCCAGACCACTCCCAGACCACTCCCAGACCACACCCAGACCACTCTCAGACCACACCATGACCACTCCCAGACCACACCCAGACCACACCCAGACCACTCCCAGACCACACCCAGACCACACCCAGACCACTCCCAGACCACTCCCAGACCACACCCAGACCACTCCCAGACCACTCCCAGACCACACCCAGACCACTCCCAGACCACACCCAGACCACAGCCAGACCACACCCAGACCACTCCAAGACCACTCCCAGACCACACCCAGACCACTCTCAGACCACACTATGACCACTCTCAGACCACACCATGACCACTCCCAGACCACACCCAGACCACACCCAGACCACTCCCAGACCACACCCAGACCACACCCAGACCACACCCAGACCACTCCCAGACCACTCCCAGACCACTCCCAGACCACACCCAGACCACTCCCAGACCACTCCCAGACCACACCCAGACCACTCTCAGACCACACCATGACCACTCCCAGACCACTTCCTGACCACTCCCAGACCACACCCAAACTACACCACATCAGTGTATGCATGATCCGCAATCACAACTGGAGGGATGTCTGTGGTGTTGTTTGTCGAGGGAAGTTTTTGTGTAGTTTGTATAAGGATCATTGGGTTATTTTTTTACCCCAATTTTGATCTTGTCTCATCGCTGCAACTACACAACACGCTTGGGAGGAGAAGGTCTAGTCATGGGTCCCGCCAAACTGCTCTTCATTGGGTTATGCTTTAACTAAATAAATATTTTAGGTTTAGACGCTTGTTTCTGTTGGGTTTGATTAGAGATGGCTTGGCACACCAATATGAGGACTAAGCATTCTCTGCAATAAAGGGATGTATAGAAGCACTCTAGAGTGCTTCCCTCTGTTATCGGGCAACACGTTGTTACTGGTACCAGGGCTCACCATCTACAACAGTGTTGCTGTAATGATGTTGGTCAGAGCAAACATCTCAAATCAAAATCAAATCAAATGTTATTTGTCACACGCGCTGAATACAACAGATACCTTACAGTGAAACGCTTACATACAAGCCCTTAACCAACAATGCAGTTAAGAAAAAAATAAGTGTTAAGAAAGTATTTACAAAATAAACTTAAGTAAATAAATAAAAATGAAAAATGAAAAAAAGAAGACAATAGAAAAATAACAAATAACTAAATAGCAACAATAAAATAACAGTAACGAGGCTATATCAATCAATCAATCAATCAATGAAATGTATTTAAAAAGCCCTTTTTACATTAGCAGATGTCACAAAGTGCTATACAGAAACCCAGCTTAAAACCCCAAGCAGCAAGCAAAGAAAATGTAGAGCACCGTGGCTAGGAAAAACTCCCTAGAAAGGCAGGAACCTAGGAAGAAACCTAGAGAGGAACAAGGCTCTGAGGGGTGGCCAGTCCTCTTCTGGCTGTGCCGGGTGGAGATTATAACAGAACATGGCCATTAAGGCCAGATCGTTCTTCAAGCTGTTCAAACATTCATAGATGACCAGCACTGTCAAATAATAATCACAGTGGTTGTAGAGGGTGCAACAGGCCAGTACATCTGGAGTAAATGTCACTTGGCATTCAGAGGTCAAAATAGCAGGTGCGGTACAGGGAGAGAGAATTGAAACAGCAGGTCTGGGACAAGGTAACACGTCCAGTGAACAAGTCAGGGTTCCATAGCCGCAGGCAGAAGAGTACCGTTACAGTGTCAATGTGCGGGTGCACAGGTTAGTCAACGTAATTTAGGTAAAATATACACTACCAATCAGAAATGTGGGATTACTTAGAAATGTCCTTGTTTTATAAAGAAAAGCAATTTTTTTGTCCATTAAAATAACATCAAATTGATCAGAAATACAGTGTAGACATTGTTAATGTTGTTAATGACTATTGTAGCTGGAAACGGCAGATTTTTTAATGGAGTATCTACATAGGCGTACAGAGGCCCATTATCAGCAATCATCACTCCTTTGTTCCAATGGCATGTTGTGTTAGCTAATCCAAGTTTATCATTTTAAAAGGCTAATTTATCATTAGAAAACCCTTTTGCAATTATGTTAGCACAGCTGAAAACTGTTGTCCTGATTAAAGAAGCAATAAAACTGTCCTTCTTTAGACTAGTTGAGTATCAGCATTTGTGGGTTCGATTACAGGCTCAAAATGGCCAGAAACAAAGAACTTTCTTCTGAAACTTGTCAGTCTATTCTTGTTATGAGAAATGAAGGCTATTCCATGTGAAAAATTGCCAAGAAACTGAAGATCTCGTACAACGTTGTGTATTCCTCCCTTCACAGAACAGCGCAAACGGTCTCAAACCAGAATAAATAGAGGAGTGGGAGGCCCTGGTGCACAACTGAGCAAGAGGACAAGTACATTAGAGTGTCTAGTTTGAGAAACACATGCCTTACAACTCCTCAACTGGCAGCTTCATTAAATAGTACCCGCAAAACACCAGTCTCAACGTCAACAGTGAAGAGGCGACTCCGGGATGCTGGCCTTCTAGGTAGAGTTGCAAAGAAAAAGCCATATCTCAGACTGGCCAATAAAAATACAAGATTAAGATGGGCAAAAGAATACAGACACTGGACAGAGGAACTCTGCCTAGAAGACCAGTATACCGGAGTCGCCTCTTCACTGTATTTCTGATCAATTTGATGTTATTTTAATCAACCAAAAAATTAGCTTTTCTTTCAGAAACAAGGACATTTCTAAGTGACCACAAACTTTTGAATGGTAGTGTACATGTAGGTAGAGGTAAAGTGCATAGATAATAAACAGAGAGGAGCAGCAGCGAAAAATGGGGGGAGGGGTCATCTCCCCTCCATCTCTGTCTCTTTCTCCCTCTATTCCCCCCTCCACCCCCACCCCCCGCTTACGAGGGCTTTTTGAGGCCTGATCACTAGCAGCATATGGCTAATGCTGGCCCTGCTCCATTCCTACTCCCTCCCTGACCCAAAGGCCAAAAGTAATGTGTTGATCCATACATTTCCTGCATTACTTTTGGCCTTTGGGTCAGGGAGGGAGTAGGAATGGAGCAGGGCCAGCATTAGCCATATGCTGCTAGTGATCAGGCCTCAAAAAGCCCTCGTAAGCTCTCCAGTGACGGTGATATGTTGCTGGCTGGGCGTTTGACAGATGGATATAGGTCTAGGCCTAAAGAAGAGATGGAGGGTTCTGTTTCTGGTCCTGCTCAATAAACAGGATTGATGGGGCAGGGGGAGATGCAGACTGCATTGTGACTTTGAATATATGTGGGCCTGTGTACTGTAGGTGTAATCATGTATGTGATTACATGAATGGTTAATGACAGTGGAGACGGATAGATAAATGAAAGAATAGATGGCTTGATGAATGGGTTGAGGGACAGAGGCCCTCCTGTTGATTAATGGATGGCAGATGAATGGAGTGATGGATGTAAGTGTTAATGTGCCACTTGAGGTCTCAAAGCTCTGTTTTCAACCTGTTGCTTTCCATTCATTGGTTGCAGCGGTGCCCAGAGACTGGTAGCACAATGAGGCTGTCACAATAGCAGTTAATTGAACAGATGCAGTCTGGTGAGGTGGGTGGTCTGACTTTTATGCAATTAATTTACGATCATATTGAATTGTCTCTCTCTCTCTCTCTCTCTCTCTCTCTCTCTCTCTCTCTCTCTCTCTCTCTCTCTCAATTCAATGGCGTTTATTGCCATGGGAAACATGTGTCTGCATGGCCAAAGCAAGTGAAATAGATGAATAAAACTGAAATAAACAATGAGAAATGAACAGTTAACATTCCAAATTATATTATGGCAATCTACAGTGTTGTAACAATGTGCAAATAGTTGAAGTACAAAAAGGAAAATAAATAAACATAAATATGGGTTGTATTTACAATGGTGTTTGTTCTTCACTGGTTTCCCTTTTCTGTGGGGCGGCAGGTAGACTAGTGGTTAGAGTGTTGGGCCAGTAACCGAAAGGTTGCTAGATTGAATCCCTGAGCTGACAAGGTAAAAATCTGTAGTTCTGACCCTGAACAATGAACCACTGTTCATAGGCTGTCATTGTAAATAACAATTTGTTCTTAACTGACTTGCCAAGTAAAAATTCTTGTGGCAACAGGTCACAAATCTTGCTGCTGTGATGTCACACTGTGGCATTTCACCTTATACATATTGGAGTTGGATTTGTTTTCAAATTCTTCGTGGGTCTGTGTAATCTGAGGGAAATATGTGTCTCTAATATGGTCATATATTTGGCAGGAGGTTAGGTAGTGCAGCTCAGTTTCCATTTAATTTTGTCGCCGGTGTGCACATAGCTTGTTTTTCTCGAGAGCCAGGTCTGCCTACGGCGACCTCTCTCAATAGCAAGGTTATGCTCACTGAGTCTGTACATAGTCAAAGCTTTCCTTCAGTTTGTGTCAGTCACAGTGGTCAGGTATTCTAAGACTGTGTACTCTCGGTTTAGGGCCAAATAGCATTCTAGTTTGCTCAGTTTTCTGGTTAATTCTTTCCAATGATCTTTTTGTTTTCTCATGATATGTTTTGGTCTAATTGTGTTCCTGTCCTGGGGCTCTGTGGAGTCTGTTTGTGTTTGTAAACAGAGCCCCAGTACCAGCTTGCTGAGGGGACTTTTCTCTAGATGTATCTCTCTGTAGGTGATGGCTTTGTTATGGAAGTTTTGGGAATTGCTTCCTTTTAGGTGGTTGTAGAATTGAATGGCTCTTTTAATTAGTGGGTAATGTCCTAATTCTGCTCTGCATGCATTATTTGGTGCTTTATGTACTACACGGAGGATGTTTTTGCAGAATTCTGCATGCAGAGTCTCAATTTGATGTTGGTGAGCGGACCCCAGACCTCACAATGATAAAGGGCAATGAATTCTAGCACTGATTCAAGTATTTTTTAGCCAGATCCTAATTGGGATGTCGAATTGTATGTTCCTTTTGAAGTCGTAAAAGCCACTTCTTGCTTTGTCTCTCAAATCGTTCACAGCTTTATGGAAGTTACCAGTGGTGCTGACGTTTAGGTTGAGGTAGGTATAGTTTTTTGTGTGTTCTAGGGCAATGGTCTCTAGATTACATTTTTATTTGTGGTCCTGGCAACTGGACCTTTTTTGGAACACCATTATTTTGGTCTTACTGAGATTTACTGTCAGGGCCCAGGTCTGACAGAATCTGTGCAGAAGATCTAGGTGCTGCTGTAGGCCCTCATTGGTTGGGGACAGAAGCACCAGAACATCAGCAAACAGTAGACATTTAACTTCAGATTCTAGTAGGGTGAGGCCAGCTGCTGCAGACTGTTCTGGTACCCTCGCCAATTGGTATATGTTGAAGAGGGTGTGGCTCAAGCTGCATCCCTGTCTCACCCCACGGCCCTGTGGAAAGCACTCGTTGATTGTTTACAATGATTTAATAATGTTGTATGTTTTACCCCCAACACCACTTTCCATCCATTTATATAGCAGACTCATGCCAAATTGAGTCAAAAGCTTTTTTAAATCAACAAACTATGAGAAGACTGCTTTTATTTTATTGTATTTGATTGTCAATTAGGGTATGTAGGGTGAATACTTGGTCTGTCGTACAGTAATTTGTTAAAAAGCCAATTTTACATTTGCTCAGGACATTGTTTTCACTGAGGAAATGTATGAGTCTGCTGTTAATGATAATGCAGAGGATTTCCCTGAGCTTGCTGTTGATACATATCCCACGGTAGTTATTGGGGTCAAATTTGTCTCCACATTTGTGAATTCGGGTGATCAGTCCTTGGTTCCAAATATTTGGGAAGATGGGTTAGGGTTAGGGTTAGGGGTTAGGGTTAACGCTAACCCTGAGCTGAGGATGATGTTAAAGAGTTTAAGTATAGCCAATTGGAATTTGTGGCCTGTCTATTTTATCATTTCATTTAAGATACCATCAACACTTCAGACCTTTTTGGGTTGGAGGGTTTGTATTTCCAATGTGGTTGGAGAATCCAGGGGGTTCTGGTAATCTTGCTAATTCCAAGATTTGTAATTGGTCATGAATATGTGGTTATGAATATGTTTTTGCTGTTTGTTCTTTGTTATAAAGCCAACAAAAATTTGAGAAGTGGTTTATCCATACATCTCTATTTTGAATAGATAACTCTTCATCTTGTTGTTTGTTTAGTGTGTTCCAATTTTCACAGAAGTGGTTAGATTCTATGGATTCTTCAATCACATTGAGCTGATTTCAGAAGTGCTGTTCTTATTGTATTTCTATATTGTTTTAGTGTTTCACCATAGTGAAGGCGTAGGCTCAGGTTTTCTGGTTCTCTATGTTTTTGTTTGGATAGGTTTCTCAATTTCTTTCTTAGGTTTTTGCATTCTTCATCAAACCATTTGTCGTTGTTGTTAATTTTCTTAGTTTGTCTGCTTGATATTTTTTAGATTTGATAGGGAAGCTGAAAGGTCAAATATACTGTTTAGGCTTTCAAGTTTACACCTTCACTATTACAGTGAAATGTTTTGTCCAGGAAGTTATCTAAAAGGGATTGAATTTGTTGTTGCCCAATAGTTTTTTGTTTGGTTTCTACTCTACTTTCCTTCCATCCATAGCATGTCTTAATATTATGCAGTTCCTTTGGCTTTGATGCATCATAATTGAGTATTGCTCTGTTCAAGTAGACTGTGATCTGATAGGGGTGTCAGTGGGCTGACTGAATGCTCTGAGAGACTCTGGCTTGAGGTCAATGATAAATTAATATACGGTTCTACTGCCAAGGGATGAGCTGTAGGTGTACCTACCATAGGAGTCCCCTCGAAGCATACCATTGACTATGTACAGACCCAGTGTCCAACAGAGCTTCAGGAGTTGTGACCCGTTTTTGTTGGTTGTTTTGTCATAGTTGTGTCTAGGGAGACATATATGGGATGGAATGATTTAAAAAAAAAAAAATTGTTTCACCTTTATTTAACCAGGTAGGCTAGTTGAGAACAAGTTCTCATTTGCAACTGCGACCTGGCCAAGATAAAGCATAGCAATTTGACACATACAAAAACACAGAGTTACACATGGAATAAACAAAACATACAGTCAATAATACAGTAGGAAAAAAAAGTCTATATACAGTTAGTGCAAATGAGGTAAGATAAGGGAGTTAATGCAATAAATAGGCCATGGTGGCGAAGTAATTACAATATAGCAATTAAACACTGGAATGGTAGATGTACAGAAGCTGAATGTGCAAATGGAGACATTCTGGGGTGCAAAGGAGCAAGATAAATAAATAAATAAATACAGTATTGGGATGAGGTAGATTGATGGGCGGTTTACAGATGGGCTATGTACAGGTGCAGTGATCTGTGAGCTGCTCTGGCAGCTGGTGCTTAAAGCTAGTGAGGGAGATATGTCTCCAGCTTCAGTGATTTTTGCAGTTCGTTCCAGTCATTAGCAGCAGAGAACTGGAAGGAAAGGCAACCAAATGAGGAATTGGCTTTGGGGGTGACCAGTGAGATATACCTGCTGGAGCGCGTGCTACGAGTGGGTGCTGCGAGTGGGTGCTGCTATGGTGACCAGTGAGCTGAGATAAGGCGGGGCTATACCTAGCAGAGACTTGTAGATGACCTGTAGCCAGTGTGTTTGGTGACGAGTATGAAGCGAGGGCCAACCAACGAGAGCGTACAGGTCGCAGTGGTGGGTAGTGCATGGGGCTTTGGTGACAAAACGGATGGCACTGTGATAGACTGCATCCAATTTGTTGAGTAGAGTGTTGGAGGCTATTTTATAGATGACATCGCCGAAGTCGAGGATCGGTAGAATGGTCAGTTTTACGAGGGTATGTTTGGCAGCATGAGTGAAGGATGCTTTGTTGAGATATAGGAAGCCGATTCTAGATTTAATTTTGGATTGGAGATGCTTAATGTGAGTCTGGAAGGAGAGTTTACAGTCTAATCAGACACCTAGGTATTTGTAGTTGTCCACATATTCTAGGTCAGAGCCGTCCAGAGTAGTGATGCTGGACGGGCAGGCAGGTGCAGGCAGTGATCGATTGAATAGCATGCATTTAGTTTACCTTGCATTTAAGAGCAGTTGGAGGCCACGGAAGTAGAGTTGTATGGCATTGAAGCTCGTCTGGAGGTTAGTTAACACAGTGTCCAAAGAAGGGCCAAAAGTATACAGAATGGTGTCATCTGCGTAGAGGTGGATCAGAGAATCACCAGCAGCAAGAGCGACATCGTTGATGTATACAGAGAAGAGAGTCGGTCCGAGAATTGAACCCTGTGGCACCCCCATAGGGACTGCCAGAGGTCCGGACAACAGGCCCTCTGATTTTACACACTGAACTCTATCAGAGAAGTAGTTGGTTAACCAGGCGAGGCAATCATTTGAGAAACCAAGGCTGTCGAGTCTGCCAATAAGAATGTGGTGATTGACAGAGTCAAAAGCCTTGGCCAGGTCGGTGAATACGGCTGCACAGTAATGTCTCTTATCGATGGCGGTTATGATGTCGTTTAGGACCTTGAGCGTGGCTGAGGTGCACCCATGACCAGCTCGGAAACCAGATTGCATAGCGGAAAAGGTACGGTGGGATTCGAAATGGTCGGTGATCTGTTTGTTAACTTGGCTTTCGAAGACCTTAGAAAGACAGGGTAGGATAGATATAGGTCTGTAGGAGTTTTGGTCAAGAGTGTCACTCCCTTTGAAGAGGGGGATAACCGCGGCAGCTTTCCAATCTTTGGGAATCTCAGACGATACAAAAGAGAGGTTGAACAGGCTAGTAATCGGGGTTGCAATAATTTTGGCAGATCATTTTAGAAAGAGAGGGTCCAGATTGTCTAGCCTGGCTGATTTGTGTGGATCCAGATTTTGCAGCTCTTTCAGAACATCAGCTATCTGGATTTGGGTGAAGGAGAAATGGTGGGGGCTTGGGCGGGTTGCTGTGGAGGGTGCCGGGCAGTTGACCGGTGTAGGGGGATCCAGGTGGAAAGCATGGCCAGCCGTAGAGAAATGCTTATTGAAATTCTCAATCATAGTTGATTTATTAGTGGTAACAGTGTTTCCTAGCCTCAGAGCAGTGGGCAGCTGAGAGGAGGTGATCTTGTTCTCCATGGACTTTACAGTGTCCCAGAACTTTTTTGAGTTTGTACTACAGGATTCAAATTTCTGTTTGAAAAAGCTAGCCTTAGGTTTCCTAACTGCCTGTGTATATTTGTTCCTAACTTCCCTGAAAAGTTGTATATCACGGGGGCTATTCGATGCTAATGCAGAACGCCACAGGATGTTTTTGTGCTGGTCAAGGGCAGACAGGTCTGGAGTGAACCAAGGAATATATCTATTCCTGGTTCTACATTTTTTTGAATGGAGCATGCTTATTGAAGATGGTGAGGAAGGCACTTTTAAAGAATAACCAGGCATCCTCAACTGACGGGATGAGGTCAATGTCATTCCAGGATACCCTGGCCAGATCGATTAGAAAGGCCTGCTCGCAGAAGTGTTTTAGGGAGCGTTTGACAGTGATGATCGTTTGATCGCAGACCCATTACGGATGCAGGCAATGATGCAGTGATCGCTGAGATCTTGATTGAAAACAGCAGAGATGTATTTGGAGGGCGAGTTAGTTAGTTTGATATCTATGAGGGTGCTCGTGTTTACGGATTTGGGGTTGCACCTGGAAGGTTCATTGATCATTTGTGTGAGATTGAGGGCATCAAGCTTAGATTGTAGGATGGCCGGGGTGTTAAGCATGTCCCAGTTTAGGTCACCTAGTAGCATGAGCGCAGATGATAGCCTGCAGAGTTGCCCCCCATCTATCTTTGCAGTAGATTGCAACACCTCCCCCTTTGGCAGTTCTATCTTGGTGGAAAATGTTATAGTTAGGGATGGAGATTTCAGGGTTTTTGGTGGTTTTCCTAAGCCAGGATTCAGACATGGCTAAGACATCCGGGTTGGCAGAGTGTGCTAAAGCAGTGAGTAAAACAAACTTAGGGAGTGGGCTTCTGTATTTAACATGCATGAAACCAAGGCTTTTACGGTTACAGAAGTCAACAAATGAGAGCACCTGGGGAGTGGGAGTGGAGCTAGGCACTGCAGGACCTGGATTAACCTCTACATCACCAGAGGAACAGAGGAGAAGTAGGATAAGGATACGGCTAAAGGCTATACGAACTGGCCGTCTAGCAAGTTCGGAACAGAGAGAAAAAGGAGCAGGTTTCTGGGCACGATTGCATAGATTCAAGGCATAGTGTACACACAAAGGTATGGTAAGATGTGAGTACATTGGAGGTAAACCTAGGCATTGAGTAATGATGAGAGAGATAGTCTCTAGAGACGTTTAAACCAGGTGATGTCATCACATATGTAGGAGGTGGAACAACATGGTTGGTTAAGGCATATTGAGCAGGGCTAGAGGCTCTACCTTGAAATAAGACAGTAATAACTAACCAGGACAGTAATGGACAAGGCATATTGATATTAGAGATAGGCATGCGTAGCCAAGTGATCATATGGGTCCAGTGAGTGGTTGGGCTGCCTGGGGCTAACACGGCTATTCAGACAGTTAGCAGGCCGGGGCTAACAAGCTAGCAGTTAGTAGGTCGGGGCTAACAAGCTAGCAGTTAGCAGACTGGGGTTAGCAAGCAAGCAGTTAGCAGACCGGGGTTAGCAAGCTAGCAGTTAGCAGACCGGGGCTAGCAGTTAGCAGACTGGGGCTAGCAAGTTAGCAGAAGGGCCTTTGGGGGACGTCGCGATGGATCAATGTCTGTTTTTGCCTCCTCGTGCGGTGACGTCGATAGACCAGTTGTGGATTAGTAGGGTTCTTAGTAGCTCTAGATAGCTAGCAGGCCGCGATTAATAGAATGGGCCTTCAGCGGACATCACGCCTGAGGGGCCTGTTGGAATCCTCGGGCAGATTATGTCATTATTCCAGTCGTAGGGGATCGGCGGGGTTTCGTGCCCCGTACCGGCAGTAGAAGGGGTCCGGATATTGTAACCCAGGATTGGGCTTCAGGGGTAGCCCAGGAGCCCTAGCCGTGCTAGCTTCAGGCTAAGTGGTGCTTGCTCTGGGATGGAAACGCTAGCCAGGAGTAGTCACCCGGGATTGCGGTTAGCTAGTTGCGAAGATCCAGATGAAAAGGTTCAGAGTTTGCGATAGGAATCTGGGGATATGGAGAGAAAAATAGGTCCGTTATGCTCTGGTTTGAGTCACGTTGTACGAACTGGCGAGAGCTTTCCGAGCTAAAGGTTAGCTGATGACCGCTAGCAGTGGTTTGCTGACTGATAGCTGGTAGCTAGATAGCTGGCTAGCTTCAGTTGAGGGATTCCAGATCCGAAGTAAATAGAAATACTTTAGAAAAAAACAGATCCACGCCACGTTGGGTGAGGTAGGTTGCAGCAGAGTATTTAGAAGTTGAGGTTTAGGAAAATATTTTTAAAAGATATGCGAAGAAAAATATATAAAAAGATATATACAAGGGACATGACTGGACAAAGACAAAGACGTCTGACTGCTACGCCATCTTGGAATTTAGATGATGTCACCTCCAGGTAGGTGTTTGTCCCCCTGTGTGTTGAGAGTGTCAGATTCTTAGATCACCATAGACTAGTACATGTCCCTGGACCTGTAAATGGTTTTTGTCCCCCTCTAGGCTGGAGAAGCTGTCATCGTTAACGTTTGTGGATTCTATTGGGGGGATATAGGAGCCCCATATGAGGACATTGTTCTGTGTTGAGATAATTTCCTTATTCTTTTCTAGCCAGATGTAAAATGCTCCTGATTTGATTAATTTAATAGAGTGGGTTAGGTCTGCTCTATACCAAATTAGCATACCTCCTGAGTCTATTCCCTGTTTCACACCTGGTAGATTGGTGGACGGGACTACCAGCTCTCTGTAACCTAGAGGGCAACCAGTGGGTCCGTCTCCTCTATACCACGTTTCTTGTAGGATAACAATGTCTGTATTTGCAATTTCTTTGATGAAGTCTGGATTGCTGCTCTTTAGGCCAAAGGCAAATGACCTCAGACCTTGTATATTCCAAGATGAGATAGTAAAAGCTTTGTGTTCCGTGGGTCTGGTGTTGTTTTGGTGTGATTTAGGCTCAGACTGTTACAGTAGGTGTGAGCAGAGCATGTTGAGCATCTGATACCACCACCTCTTAGGTCGCACGATGGGGCTTGGTCGGGTGTAATAGTGGTGGTTGGGCCTGTTGCTCTGCTCACGGCCTGGGAATATGTGCAGCTGTCATGTTGAGGTCCTTGCTGCAGGGGTGGGGGACATGGACATTTGATATTTGCGAGAAGCAGGCCATGTACTTCTATGCATTCTCCGTCAACATTAACAGGACAGAGAAAACAGACATGCACATTGCTCACATGGAGTGCTAAAATTATGGTATGAAATAAACCAAAACTTGGTTCTCACAAGTGTATCAAGTCGTGAACTCTGAGAATGAGAAAACTAAATCACTGTAATTAATACATGCATTAACAGAAATGTATGTAACCAAATGACAGGGATTAATGGTAAAAACGGTAGGTTACCACATGGGTATTCATAAAAGTGCATTGTGGGTCGACACTGTATAGCCTAGGCAACTATTCTACTTTGCGGGGATAGGAGGGCGGCAATTTAGTTTGTCTCGCCTAGGGAAGCATATTGGCCAGGACTGGGCATGATCAGCAGTGATTAGTCTATAAACTAAGAAAAGATTCTGTATCAAATTATACCATGCCAGGTTGGAGAAGATTGGCACATTGTTCATTTGACACATTAGCCCATTTTAGGCCAGAGCAACCTTGCCGACTGCTATTGAATAATCAATTAATTAGTCAGACAAATCCAACCTTTTTTTAAAGAAGACTGATTTATCTACTCGCAAGCAATGAAAATGTGCATTGTATAAAATGTGCATTGTATAAAAGTCCATAGCCTATAGCGCTCTATGTGCAAATAGTTCAAATACAAAAGGGAAAATATATAAACATAAATATGGGTTGCTTTTACAATGGTGTTTGTTCTTCACTGGTTGCCCTTTTCTTTTGGCAACTGGTCACAAATCTCTCTCTCTCTATCTCGCTCATATGATCCCCGGCTCCTGTGTGCTCTGTTGCGGGAGGTTACTTGAAGAGAGAGAGAGACCAGGTTCTGTGCATATCCCCCCACCGCCTGTTTCTGCTTCTCTTCCCAGAAGAGTCTGGGTCCCACCTTCATGATCCGGTCCTACGTGGATTTCGAGACCAGGCTAGCTAAAAAGCGCTGCATAGCATGCTAGCCTGGTTAGCTAACTTGCCGAGGCGAGCTAGTTACTGCTAGCTATTCCAGCTTTCTAATGGTGGAATTGCTTGGGTAGCTCTCTTGTTTAATATAGATAGCTAGCTAGTTAAGTCGCTTGGTATTCTAAACGGACCATGCTGCGGTCAAAGAGGCTAGCTAGCTTAGCGAATACTAACATACAAATTGCGATGATAGTCTCTGTTTCAAAATGTAACTTTTTCCTAGAATAACTGTGGCTCCATGCATTCGTCATGTGAGTAGGCTACCGGTGGACAATCAGCAATAGCCATTTGGGGTATTCCATTATATTCTTACTGTAAAATATGTGTGTCGACTTTGGTAGGGCAGGGCCTGTGATGTCTGCTAAAAGAAAAAGTTGATTTCATTGGCATGGCGCAGGCATAGGCTTTGCTACTAAGCACAGATACTACTCAAAACAGAATATTCTGTTCTTTTGAAATAAATTGCCTTTGATCATGTTTTTTTATGACCTTCCTAAACAAAATATGAATGGATTTATTTGTGATTGTGCATTTTAACACTAGAAAGACAAAGAACATCATAATGACTCAACATTAATTTAAATGTTTAAAGTGGAACTGACAGTGTTTTAACTACTTTGCAGATATGAAACAAACAGACAATCATAATATCAGTAAAAAATATGAAATTCCTAGTTTATGCTACAAAACACACTTTATAAGAGTTTTTAAAAATAGGTTATATTTGACTCAAAATTACATGACGTACAGTAAGGCATTGTTGGCAGAATAGATGGACTCTGGTCAATGCATGATTAATATAATTCAACAATACATTTCTTGGTAGTACAAAAAATATTGCTATCAGGTTGTAAATCACAGCTGACCTAATACATTGTTTGCTGCTTCCACCCATTCGGGATGCACTGTTTCAGTTTCAATGACTCAATAGTTTGTACAAAAGCGGACGAATATAACTAAGGCTGGGAATGTCAGTACGATAAAACTAGCAAGGGTAATGATCATAAGTCAGTCATAACGTGGCTAATAGCCTAGCGTATCTATTTATGTTGATATTTATTTGGCAAGCTTAAAACAGAGAGCCTGACGTTAGCTAGCTAGTTAGCTGCTGGGAGGATGTCATGTCTTCATTGGAGGAGTGGGTGACCGACTTTTTCCCCTCATCATTTTTAGGTGGCCACAGTATAGCTAGAGATGCAGGTGTCATTTGGTTACCTGACCAAAAATATGAATTGCTTTGCTAGCCAGCTAGCTAGCTATGCTGACCTTGAACGACTGTTATTCAGTTAGCATACCTCTTGCGTTCGTAAATTCACTCTGGGTATCTAATCCGATTTCAGAGCACTCTCATCTGAGTGTGCCAGAGCGCAGAATAACTGATGAATTTGCAAACAAGCAACACCTGCTGAATATGAATGGTGTCAGTAACATAGGCAGAAAACATGTAAACAGCCTAAATAGCTCTGTGGGCCCAACCGTACTCCTCTGGCTAGAGCGTCCAGTGTCAATCGTGCAGTCTGCGCCCTGAACGCTCGGAGAGCGAAATGCTCTGAATTTACAAACAGACAATCTGACAACGCTCTGAATTTGCAAACGACCCAGAGCACACTCTGACACTGGAGGCAATTTACAAATGCACTCTTAGTTGTTAATCAAATGTATTTGGCATTGATCAAATGGGCGGGCAGGCAAGTTCCCATTCAGTTGTCAAAACGTGGGTTGGGACAAGCATGCATTGGCAGGCAAGCTGCAGAAGGACGAGCAGAGCGACCAGGTTCTGTGGGTATCCCCCCGCCGCCTGTGTCTGCTTCTCTTCCCAGAAGGGTCCGGGTCCCACCTCCGTGATCCAGTCTTACGTGGATTTTGAGACCAGGCTAGCTAAGAAACACTGCATAGAGTGATATCCAGGTTAGCGAGGAGTACCTCAAATAAATACACCGGGGCGAGACCCGTAACATACACGCGCAAAATGATTCTACACGGGACGAGACCCATAATCATCTGCGCAACACAAGCGGCACGAATGCCAAAACACAGCACAGGTACTCACACGACCAACGGACATGGGAACAATAATCGACCAGCCAATGGCGAACCAAAGGGCACATTTATACAATTACAATCTGGGAAATGGGGACCAGGTGTGCGTAATGACACAGTTCCGGAGGGATCCGTGACAGTACCCCGCCCCCTGCAGCACAACGACACTGGCCCCGAGGACGATCACAGGAACGCAGTGCGGGTCGATCAGGACCTGATGCAGCTGCCGAAGTTGCGTCGTCGTCAGACAGGCCAGTTGCCGCTACCGAAGTTGCGGCGGCGTCAGACGGACCAGTTTCAGTGGCGTTGGATGGACCAGTTGTGGCGGCGTCAGACGGGCCTGTTGCAGCTGCTGAAGTTGCGGCGGCGCCGCCAGACGGACCAGTTGCAGCGTCGTCGGACAGGCCATTCCCGCTGTCTCCCTTAACTTCTATGGGCTAGGTGCGGGACACACTATTCAACAGCCAGTGAAATAGCATGGCGCGAAATACAAAACAGCAAAAATCTCATAATTTCATTTTCTCAAACAATCAAATATTTTAAACCATTTTAAAGATAAACTTCTCGTTAATCTAACCACATTGTCAGATTTCAAAAAGGCTTTACGGCGAAAGCATAAAATTAGATTATGTTAGGACATAAACTTCACAAGAAAAACCACACAGCCATTTTCCAAGCAAGGACATGCATCACAAAAACCAAAAATACAGCTAAAATATTCACTAACCTTTGATGATCTTCATCAGATGGCAATCATAGGACTTCATGTTACACAATACATGTATGTTTTGCTCGATAAAGTTCATATTTATATCCAAAAACCCCATTTTACATTGGCGCATGATGTTCAGAAAATATTTTGCCTCTAAAACTGCCGGTGAATCAGCACAACAATTTACAAATATACCCATTATAAACGTTGATAAAATATTAAACTGTTATTCAAAGAATTATAGATAAACATCTCCTTACTGCAACCGCTGTGACAGATTTCAAAAAAGCTTCACGGGGGAAAGCACACTTTGCAATAATCTGAGTACGGCGCTCAGAAAAATACATCAGGCAATACAGATACCCGCCATTTTGGAGTCATCTAAAATCATAAATAGCATTATAAATATTCACTTACCTTTGATGATCTTCATCAGAAGGCACTTCCAGGATTCCCAGGTCCACAATAAATGTTGTTTTGTTCGATAAAGTCCATAATTTATGTCCAAATACCTCCTTGTTGTTTGCACGTTCAGTAAGCTACTCCAAATGTAGGAAGCTCGCCGAAAATTTCACGCCGAAAAGTCAAAAAAACGTTATATTTATGTTCGTAGAAACATGTCAAACATTGTATAGCATCAATCTTTAGGGCCTTTTTAACATAAAACTTCAATAATATTCCAACCGGACGATTCCAATGTCTTGAAAAATGTTATGGAACATAGCTACCTCATCACGTGATTGCCCGCCAATGCACTCATGTCATATTCTGAGTCACCAAATTCCCGGCCTTCTTGTTCGCTCTCTGTTCACTGCAAAAGCCTGAAACAAGGTTCTAAAGACTGTTGACATCTAGTGGAAGCATTAGGAAGTGCAAAATTAACCCTAAGTCACT
Source organism: Salmo trutta (assembly GCF_901001165.1). Classification (NCBI taxonomy): domain Eukaryota; kingdom Metazoa; phylum Chordata; class Actinopteri; order Salmoniformes; family Salmonidae; genus Salmo; species Salmo trutta. The sequence continues at coordinate 39,275,845 of NC_042978.1, read as the reverse complement.
ATGTGTTAGATAGGCAATGACTTGAAAAGACTACAAGCATCAGATTTCCCACTTCCTGGTTGGATTCTTCTCAGGTTTTTGCCTGCCATATGAGTTCTGTTATACTCACAGACATCATTCAAACAGTTTTAAAAACTTCAGAGTGTTTTCTATCCAAATCTACTAATAATATGCAAATATTTAACTCTGGGCCCGAGTATTAGGCAGTTTACTCTGGGCACGCTTTTCATCCGAAAATGAAAATACTGCCCCCTATACCTTAAAAAGTTAATGGTTGATTATTCTGTCAAGTTGGTATAAAGGGATCTGGAGACTGCGTAATAGGGTTTTTTATTGACCCAATTTACAGCGTGCCATGTAAAGGCACGGGGACGAAGACAAAAAAAACACATATACAAAACACAGGGTTGAAACCCAATCCAAAGAGCGAGGAGTACCTCGAATAAATCCACCGGGGCGAGACGCGTAACATACACGCACGCAATGATTCCACATGGGACGAGACCCGTAATCATCTGCGAAATACAAGCGGCACGAAAGCCAAAACAACACAGCACAGGTACTCACACGACCAACGGACATGGGAACAGTAATCGACCGGACAATGGTGAACAAAGGGCACACTTATACAATTACTAATCAATGGGAATAGGGACCAGGTGTGTGTAATGACACAGTTCTGGAGGGATCCGTGACAATGGCATTATAATGAATATACAGTTGAATTCGGAAGTTTACATACACAGGTTGGAGTCATTAAAACTAGTTTTTCAACCACTCCACAAATGTCTTGTTAACAAACTATAGTTTTGGCAAGTCGGTTAGGACATCTACTTTGTGCATGACACAAGTAATTTTTCCAACAATTGTTTACAGACAGATTATTTCACTTATAATTCACTGTATCATAATTCCAGTGGGTCAGAAGTTTACATACACTAAGTTGACTGTGCCTTTAAACAGCTTGGAAAATTCCAGAAGATTATGTCATGCTTTAGAAGCTTCTGATAGGCTAATTGACATCATTTGAGTCAATTGCAGGTGTACCTGTGGATGTATTTCAAGGCCTACCTTCAAACTCAGTGCCTCTTTGCTTGACATCATGGGAAAATCAAAAGAAAAAATTGTGGACCTCCACAAGTCTGGTACATCCTTGGGAGCAATTTCCGAACGCCTGAAGGTACCACGTTAATCTGTACAAACACTAGTACGCAAGTATAAACACCATGGGACCACGCAGCCGTCATACCACTCAGGAAGGAGACGCGTTCTGTCTCCTAGAGATTAACGTACTTTGGTGCGAAAAGTGCAAATCAATCCCAGAACATCAGCATAGGACCTTGTGAAGATGCTGGAGGAAACAGGTACGAAGTATCTATATCCACAGTAAAACGAGTCCGATATCAACATAACCTGAAAGGCCACTCAGCAAGGAAGAAGCCACTGCTCCAAAACTGCCATAAAAAAGCCAGACTACGGTTTGCAACTGCACATGGGGACAAAGATCATACTTTTTGGAGAAATGTCCTCTCGTCTGATGAAACAAAAATAGAACTGTTTGGCAATAATGACCAACGTTATGTTTAGAGGAAAAAGGGGGAGGCTTGCAAGCCGAAGAACACCATCCCAACCATGAAGCACGGGGGTGGCAGCATCATGTTGTGGGGGTGCTTTGCTGCAGGAGGGGCTGGTGCACTTCACAAAATAGATGGCATTATGAGGCAGGAAAATTATATGGATATATTGAAGCAACATCTCAAGACATCAGTCAGGAAGTTAAAACTTGGTCGCAAATCGGTCTTCCAAATGGACAATGACCCCAAGCATACTTCCAAAGTTGTGGCAAAATGGCTTAAGGACAACAAAGTCAAGGTATTGGAGTGGCCATCACAAAGCCCTGACCTCAATCCAATAGAAAATTTGTGGGCAGAACTGAAAAAGTGTGTGCAAGCAAGGAGGCCTTTCGAACCTGATTCAGTTACACCAGCTCTGTCAAGAGGAATGGGCCAAAATTCACCCAACTTATTGTGGGAAGCTTGTGGAAGGCTTCCCGAAACGGTTGACCCAAGTTAAACAATTTTAAGGCAGTGCTACCAAATACTAATTGAGTGTATGTAAACTTCTGACCCACTGGGAATGTGATGAAAGAAATAAAAGCTGAAAGAAATCCTTCTCTCTGCTATTACTCTGACATTTCACATTCTTAAAATAAAGTGGTGATCCTAACTGACCTAAGTCAGGTATTGTTTACTAGGATTAAATGTCAGGGATTGTGAAAAACTGAGTTTAAATATATTTGGCGAAGGTGTATGTAAACTTCCGACTTCAAATATAAGTGTGCATATGATAGAGGTCAAAAATAGTATAGAATTCAGTTATTTTTCACATTATTTGTGACCTCACTCGTGCTTACAGTATAGCGTGCGTCTTCACGCAACAGTTGGATCTCATTTAGCTGTTATCCCTTGTGCTTACAGCCACCAAATATTTGTCACTTTCACTTGATTTCAACACTTCCCACAAACAAGTCCCTTCCATCTGAAACTGTTATCCGGGTTCTGTTCTGAGTAAATCTGCCCACCAGGCTGTTTCTCCTCCCTGGGAGCTGTTCGCAGTTTGGCTCATGCAATGGCTTGCGTGGAATCTTTGCTGCTGCCTTGGCCCTCACATGTCTGTCACGTAGCCCATGTGCCAGACTGATGATGAAGTCTCTGCTGCTTATGGGTGATGTTCATGCACTTCTTGAACAACACATGTGAGTTGATAGCAGCCAAGTCAAGCATTTTGTGGAACACAGCAACAGGCCAGGGGCGAGTTGCTCCTTTCACCTAGTACAGCCGTGTCATCTGATCCGTGCCAAACATTATTCTGTTCCATCTCCTTACCAGACTAGACACTCATTCTGTTCATCTCCCTACCAGACTAGACACTCATTCTGTTCATCTCCCTACCAGAATAGACACTCATTCTGTTCATCTTCCTACCAGACTAGATACTCATTCTGTTCATCTCCCTACCAGACTAGACACTCATTCTGTTCATCTCCCTACCAGACTAGACACTCATTCTGTTCCATCTCCCTACCAGACTAGACACTCATTCTGTTCATCTCCCTACCAGACTAGACACTCATTCTGTTCCATCTCCTTACCAGACTAGACACTCATTCTGTTCATCTCCCCACCAGACTAGACACTCATTCTGTTCATCTCCCTACCAGACTAGACACTCATTCTGTTCATCTCCCTACCAGACTAGACACTCATTCTGTTCATCTCCTTACCAGACTAGACACTCATTCTGTTCATCTCCCCACCAGACTAGACACTCATTCTGTTCATCTCCCTACCAGACTAGACACTCATTCTGTTCATCTCCCTACCAGACTAGACACTCATTCTGTTCATCTCCCTACCAGACTAGACACTCATTCTGTTCATCTCCCTACCAGACTAGACACTCATTCTGTTCATCTCCCTACCAGACTAGACACTCATTCTGTTCATCTCCCTACCAGAATAGATACTCATTCTGTTCCATCTCTCTAACAGACTAGATACTAATTTTGTTCCTTCATCCTGTTGTATGTCACTCACAGGGTGTGTCCCAAATGGGTGTAATCTGAATGGAATCTGGCAGGCCTTGTAGTCCTCATCAATAACCTGCTCCAGCTTCATTATGTAATGGACAAATAATCAATGATATTGATCACTTAGGGTAGGGCTGGCATGCTAATTGGGTAATCATGTAACCAACGATTATGGATGATGACCGTCGCGAAAATAAAATAACCTTCTTTATAACTGTTTTTATTTGATTGTATGTACTTCATTTTATTGAAGTTGGCAAACTACCCAAAAGCAGTAAAGTAAAAGTAAGACTGGTTCAAATCTAACAGCTGATATACAGAGAGATGAGAGGAGACAAAACAAGCCAGTTTTAGAATTTTGTGTTGTGGAACAAACAGCTCACTAAAGATGGCTGCAGCCGATGTGTGGTTGAGTCTGTTTCCGTGGTAACATGGAGTTTTTACAAATGATGAAACTTTGTTGCTCCTTGTTTCAACATGGTGTTGTCTCAAACGAGGATCATGAAATGCATGCACCCAATGGCTTACCCAAAACAGGACACACACTAACAGTCAGAAGCTGATCGGAGGATAATTGTTTTGCTATTCCAACGATTATAATGGTGACCGTGGTCATTTGACTGACAAAAGAACTTGACCCATGACATCAAAGCCCTAACTGAGAGCAACAATGGCTACAACCTGCCGTTGATTACCACGTAAAATGTCACATAGCTGTGTGTGTGTGTGTGCGCCCATGCGTGTGTTTGTGTGTGTGTGTGCAGCTGTCTATCAGACTGTCAGCATCCTCTACGTGGTGTGGCTACCATTAGAGAAGAGATGGAAACAGAATGGAGATTCTGTGTGCGTTCCACATTGTGTTTTCAAGTCTCAAAACATAATGGAAAATATCACTTAAATTTTTCTTCTTTCTTCACTCCCATTTCTAGGCAGCGGGAGTCTAGAGCAAGTGATTGCTACAATTATTCCTTCTCTCATTCTTCCTCTGTCTCTGTCTCTGTCTCTGGCACTGTCTCTCTCTCTGTCTGTCTGTCTGTCTGTCTGTCTGTCTGTCTGTCTGTCTGTCTGTCTGTCTGTCTGTCTGTCTGTCTGTCTGTCTGTCTGTCTGTCTGTCTGCCTGCCTGCCTGCCTGCCTGCCTGTCTGTCTGTCTGTCTGTCTGTCTGTCTGCCTGCCTGCCTGCCTGCCTGCCTGCCTGTCTGTCTGTCTGTCTGTCTGTCTGTCTGTCTGTCTGTCTGTCTCTCTCTCTCTCTTGCTCTCGCTCACACCCCTCCCTTGTTCACTCTCTGTCATTTGAGGGGTGTGAGGGGAGGGTAGAGAGGTTAGTGGGGTCTTTGTGTGATGTTCTTAAGGATAGGGGTCTTTATAAACCTCTCACTGTGGTTCCACCCCACTTCCTCTTCACCAGAAGAATGGTCTTCTTCTCGGTGAGGAGAACCATCCGGACATATGTGAATAGAAAAGCTTACGATGGGGGAAGGTTGGGAGAAATGAAGAAGTTGCACAACTTAAGCTCAATGTAATGTTATCATTTCTCATAAGCAGCAATGAGTTCTGTGATTGATTTCTCCTAGGCCTCTTTAAGTTAGCAAGCAGAAATCCCATATTGCAGTGCTGATGGAAGTGTTCAGCGCATCAGTCTGTGAATGATATGATACCACTCTAGGGAGGGTAGTTGATGAGGGACAACACCATTGAGGACAACAAAAGAAACACATTTGAGAGATGCCCGAGCTAAGGATGATGTTAAAGTTTATTCTTCATCAACATTTTTGTCATTGTTGCCATCGGTTTTCTGTTTGAAATGTTTAGATTTGATAGGGAAGCTGAGAGGTCAAATGTGCCTGACCGGCTCATATCGGTCTTATGTAGGAACATTTGAAATTGTGTTTTTTACATTGGATAAAAATACAGACTCAGAACTACAAAATGGTATATAATACACTGTATTTTTGAGGAGCAATGGGAAAGTAATTTTGCTTTGAAAGTTGATAAACTTGTAAACTCATTTTTGGGAAAATGGCCTTTGAATATTTGGTACCTGCTGGGGAGCTTTCCTTTGTCTACACCCATTCAGCATTGTTCACACACTCTTAAGCCATCCCCACCCATCTCTTTAATGTGAGGTCATGTGCTAAACAGTGAGTAGTGTAGTGAAGATTAAGACTAAAAGTGGTAAATGTCCAGATAAAAATATTTTATAAATATTAGATGACGCTTACCCAGACACACTTGTCTAAATTGATGGGTCATGTGAAATAAATTCTATAACCCCCAGCCACATCTTGCTAAGTGGATGGGTCTCTACAGAAGGTGTAAACGGTACAGCCAAATGGTTACTTGCATAGTAGCAATATCAGAAATAGATAGTGTCAATATAAATAAAATAATATACAGTATGTACAAGAACAATATCAATAACAATATCAGTGATAGACGAGGTAGTTATATGCATACAATCAGGGTAAAGTGACTGAGCAGCAGGATAAAAAAAATAGTAGCAGCAACGTATGACATGTGTGTTAGGAGAGAGTCATTTGAATAGAGGCACTGCAGATAGTGCTGATTAATGGTCCATCCGAACCACGCATGAACAAGGGAATCTATATTCAGAGAGCCTGTTTCTGTCCTGCCCTTGACTTTGGTGCAGCGCATGTGATGTCCATAGCCTCTGCGTCGCAAGTTTGTCTAGATGTGTCCAGTCCAGGTGGTGCTTGTACAGGCAGGCAAAACATGGGAGGAAGGATGTCAGCATTGCGCAGCAGCTGAAACCTGGTCCTGATTGAGTCCGAACTCTCCTTGGCGACAACAACACCAGGCTCCAGAGCATTGAACCTGTAAAACAGGAAATAACAACAACAATTGAGAAGACATTACAACGTTGCACAACATCAATTCACCACCCAAGTTTAGATAAGAAGAATAACCTCATACAATGCAATGAAAATGATATTCACCTGATGTGCTGGTACTGCTTGAACTGTGGCAGCGGCCTGAAGTAGGGAGTCGGGTGTTGTTGCCAGCCATAGCTTTCCACCAGCACCGTACCATCCTCCAGTCCAACCAGTTGTGGGATGTTGACCCCTGTCACAGTGCTGTCCTTCACAACACCAGCAATCTCAGACAAAGTGTTCACTCTGGTCTTTCTGAAGCGCTGCTTGATGAGGCCGAAGCACCTGTCGGAGGAAAACTTGGTGTGGCCTGTGATCAGGAAGTGAAGGTCCAGACTGTTGTGGAGCCTGTGCATGGTCCGCCAGGCACAATACCAGAGCACAAACTTGTTCTTGTTTTGGCCCCTGCAGTTGTGAGGAGTTAAAAAGTAGATGGGTCCTGGCTGCAAAGGGTTCCCACAGGGGAACAGTACGGAGAAAAAATGTATGAAATGTATGCATTCACTACTGTAAGTCGCTCTGGATAAGAGCGTCTGCTAAATGACTAAAATGTAAAATGTAAAAATAGTGCACCTGCAAACAACAAAAGAACGTTAAGATAAGTTAATGAAAAGAAAGCCACACTGCTATAAAGCCACACTGCTGCTTTTGTCACATGGGATGGCAGCAGCTTTCCACCAAAGTGTTTGAGTCCTGGGTGGCATCCTGGTAATACTATTGCATTATCCTCTGCGTAGTTGTTGATGAAGTTCACCATTCACTGCAGGTCCTCATGCTTCAGTTGTAACCTGTGCTTGCTTGGGCCAGCTCTCTTTTCGATTGGAGGCATTAGACCATTCTCCTTTTATGACTGGTGGAGGAGAGTCAGGTGTGTTTTGCTGATGCTGAAAGACAAATTCCAGATACAAATATTTTGGCATTATTATACAATAGATAGCCGTAATCACCGTCAGACACACCTGGCTAACTTGATGGGTCATGTAATCATCTGGCGAAGTGGAGTCTTTTGTTTAGACATGCTAGCTAAACAATTAACCATAATCCTAATCCATAGAGCACTAGCAATACAAACCTATTGTTTTAGCTAGATAAAGTTAACCAAATAGGTTCAATGTTAGCTATTTAGCCATGAGCAATGCCATAAGAATCATCTTAAGCTTTAGCCCCCACCCAAACTCTGTCCATTTTACTTGCCCTTGCAGAGCTGGTTAGGCTGTTTTCATGTTATCCAGAGCGTTGGTGACTGTAAATGTGCTCCTGGCAACAATTTAATTACACTTTTTTTGCTGTCGTTTACTGACACCAGCCATATTCAACCGGTGTTGAGCGTTCGCAAATTCATCAGATATTCTGAGCTCTGGCACACTCAGACGAGAGTGCTCTGAAACAGTTGTTGCAGTGACGTTCTATTGAAATGGATACTTGCATACTGGAGTCTTTTGTTACGTTTTAATAATACATGAAAAAAAAGCTGCGTTAGACAGGATTACCCTACATATACTGACCAGCTGAAATAGACAGAAGCATGCCAAATGGCACACCAATCCAAACCCATCTCTCGGCATGTCCAGCCCACTCATTATCCTAGACAATCATGGCTAGCGGGAAGGTTGCTCGCTTTTTCTGTGGCTTAACCACCTAGGCTCGTAATTTAACAATTTCATTTGTATTTACAGATGGCATACAAGTTTGTTATTAAGGCACATGAAAGTTCACATGTTCGAGAAGGCATTTCAGCACCAAAAAAACATTTTGATAAAAAAAAAGGTTTACTTTCAAACGGCTCTCCTGTGAAGTAGGGACCCATGACATACGCCTAGTTTCCTGAAACGGGTCACAGATATACTGTTTAGGTTTTCTACTGTCAAGTTTACACCTTCACTATTACAGTGATTCTACATGGAGCCGGATGGATGGCTGCCGTTTTACAGGCTCTTAACCAACTGTGCTATTTTGTAAATTTTTTTGCATTATTTGGAACTCATTTTGTACATAATGTTGCTGCTACCGTTGCTGCTACCATCTCTTATGACCGAAAACAGCTTCTGGACATCAGAACAGCAATTACTCTCCTCAAATTGGACAAAGCTTTTTCTTGAATGACTCCGGAGACCAGGCCCAAACCCTATCTTTCGCGTGAATAAAATATGAAAATACAGGGGGCAGAGGTCTGGGTGCCTTGTGAGAATTTGTCGGTGAGTGAGTAAACCATCACTACCCTCTGTATTATTGGTCAACGTGCAATCATTAGAAAACAAACTGGACGAACTACGATTAAGACTATCCTACCAACGGGACATTAAAAACTGTAATATCTTATGTTTCATCAAGACTTGGCTGAATGACAACACAGATAATATAGAGCTAGCTGGCTTTTCAGTTTTTCTGCAGGACAGAGCAGCTACGTCTGGTATGATGAGGGGCGGGGGTGTGTGTCTATTTGTCAATAACTGCTGGAGTGCAATGTCTAATATTAAAGAAATCTTGAGGTATTGCTCGCCACACTATCTACCAAGAGAGTTCACATCTATATTATTCGTAGCCGCCTATTTACCACCATAATCCAATGCTGGCACTAAGACAGCAATTAATGAGCTGTATAAGCCATAAACAAACAAGAAAATGCTCATCCAGATGCGGCACTCCTAGTGGCCGGGGACTTTAATGTTGGCAAACTTACATCCTTTTGAACTCATTTCTACCAGCATGTCACATTTGCAACCAGAGGGAAAAAAACTCTAGACCATCTTTACTCCACACACAGAGACACATACAAAGCTCTCCCTCACCCTCCATTTGGCAAATCTGACCATAATTCTATTCTCCTTATTCCTGCTTACAAGCAAAAACTTAAGCAGGGAGTACCAGTGACTCGCTTAATGCAGAAGTTGTCAGATGACACGGATGCTACGCAACAGGACTGTTTTGCTAGCACAGACTGGAATATGTTCCGGGATTCATCCAATGGCATTGAGGTGTATACCAACTCAGCCACTGGCTTCATCAATAAGTGCATCGACGACGTCGTCCCCACAGTGACCGTATGTACATTTCCCAACCAGAAGCCATGGATTACAGGCAACATCCGCACCGAGCTAAAGGCTAGAACTTCCACTTTCAAGGAGCGGGACACTAATCTAAACGCTTATAAGAAATCCTGCTATGCCCTCAGACGAACCATTGAACAGGCATAGCATCAATGAAGGACTAAGATTGAATTCTACTACAATGGCTCTGATGCTTGTCGGATGTGGCAGGGCTTGAAAACTATTGCGGACTACAAAGGGAAACACAGCCGTGAGCTGCCCATTGACGCAAGCCTACCAGACGAGCTAAATGCCTTTTATGCTCGCTTTGAGGCAAGCAACACTGAAGCATGCATGAGAGCACCAGCTGTTCCGAACGACTGTGTGATCACGCTCTCCGTGGCCGATGTGAGTAAGACCTTTAAACAGGTCAACATTCACAAACCCGGATTAAACGGATTTCAAGGACGTGTACTCAAAGCATGCGCAGACCAACTGGCAAGTGTCTTCACTAACATTTTCAACCTCTCCCTGGTCGAGTCTGTAGTACCTACAGACCACCATAGTCCCTGTGCCGAAGATAGCGAAGGTAACCTGCCTAAATGATTACCGCCCCGTAGCACTCACGTTGGAGCCATGAAGTGCTTTGAAAAGCTGGTCATGGCTCACATCAACACCATCATGCCAGAAACCCTAGACCCACTCCAATTCGCATATCGCCCCAACAGATCTACAGATGACGCAATCTTAATCGCACTCCACATTGCCCTTTCCCACCTGGACAAAAGGAACACCTATGTGAGAATGCGGTTCATTGACTACAGCTCAGCGTTCAACACCCACAAAGCTCATTAATAAGCTAAGGGCCCTGGGACTAAACACCTCCCTCTGCAGCTGGATCCTGGACTTCCTGACGGGCCGCCCCCAGGTGGTAAGGGTAGGCAACAGCACATCTGCCATGCTGATCCTCAACATGGGGGCCCATCAGGGGTGCATACTTAGTCCCCTCCTGTACTCCCTGTTCACCCACGACTGCGTGGCCAAGCACGACTCCAAAACCATAATTAAGTTTGCTGACAACACAACAGTGGTAGGCCTGATCACCGACAACGATGAGACATCCTATAGGGAGGAGGTCAGAGAATACCTGCGTTTACCTCTCCCTTAACGTGATCAATACAAAGGAGATGATTGTGGACTACAGGAAAAAGAGGACCGAGCACGCCTCCATTCTCATCGACGGGGCTGCAGTGGAGCAGGTTGAGAGCTTCAAGGTACTTGGTGTCCATATCACCAACAAACTAACATGGTCCAAGCACACCATGACAGTCGTGAAACGGGCATGACAAAACCTATTCCCCCTCAGGAGACTGAAAAGATTTGGCATGGGTCATCAGATCCTCAAAAGGTTCTACAGCTGCACCATCGAGAGCATCCTGACTGGTTGCATCACTGCCTGGTATAGCATCTGCTTGCCCTCCGACTGCAAGGCACAACAGAGGGTAGTGCGAATGGCCCACTACATCACTGGGGCCAAGCTTCCTGCCATCCAGGACCTCTATACCAGGCGGTGTCAGAGGAAGGCCCAAAAAATTGTCAAAGACTCCAGTCACCTAAGTCATAGACTAATCTCTCTGCTACCGCAGGGCAAGTGGTACCGAAGCACCAAGTGTAAGACCAAGAGGCTCCTTAACAGCTTCTAACCCCAAGCCATAAGAGTGCTGAACAATTAATCAAATGGCCACCCAGACTATTTACAATGTCCCCCCCTTTGTTTTTACACTGCTGCTACTCACTATTTATTATCTATGCATCGTCACTTTAATTAACTCTACCTACATGTACATACTACCTCAACTAACCGGTGCACCCGCACATTGACTCTGTACCGGCACCCCCCTGTATATATTTACTGCTGCTCTTTAATTATTGTTACTTTTATCTCTTATTCTTATCCATATTTTTTAAAAGTGCGCTGTCGGGTAGGGGCTCGTAAGTAAGCATTTCACTGTAAGGTGTTGTATTCGGCATATGTAACTAATACAATTTGATTTGATTTTTGATTTGATTTGTATGGTATCAGGGGGGAAGTCTTGTCGTGGAAGCAGGTTGGAGATAACCACTTGTGTGTTGGGGAAAGTAGAAGAAGCTTTTTCAATCACTCCCTTGAGTGCTGTGTTCTCAGGTCGTTTGTGCCTGTGTGTATTGTTAAGTGGCTAGGTGAACCTAGTTGGTCCTCAGACAGAAGGTCTAGGGCGTGCTGGGTGTTTGGACACCAGAGTTTAGAAACTGTGTGTTTGGTAAAAAGTTTTTTGTTGTTGTATATATTTCCTTTTTGAGTCCATACGGAGTGCAATCTGGGGCTTGTGTATGTCCTCAGTGGGTGTGGGGGGGTCGTCAGGAGGGCTGTCAGGGTGGCTGACAGGGATTGCTCAGAGGGTGTGGGATCCCCTGGGCTTTTGGTTCTTCATTTGTTTGTCCTGCTGTGATGCCGAGGCTATGGTCAGGGTCTGAGGTGGGCTGTTTTGCTGGCTTCTCTGCGGGGGTGGCCAGCTCTCTAATGCTTTGTTCTCTGGCACACGTCATCGTTCTCACCTTCTCCTTGAGCACTTTCACCTCTCCTCTAGTGCTCTATTCTTCTCCTGCTCCTGCTCTTTTCTCCTACAACAATCTTATCTTTTTGTGTTTTCCAGTAGAGAAAGGCTAGACACAGAATGGAGATTCTCTCTGTGTGGTGCCCGCACAACAAAACTCTGATCTATTCAGATGACTGGGCGGTCCACACAAAACTCATTGTGTTTTCATTTCTCAAAACATAATGAAAAATATCACTTATATTTGTCTTCCTTCTTCACTCCCACTCTGCCCATTTCTAGGCAGCTGGGATCTAGAGCAAGTGACTGCTAGCATTATTTATTCTCTCATTCTGCTTCTATCTCTGTCCCTGATTCTCTGCCTCTCCTTCCCTCTCTCTCCGTCTCTCGCTCTCTCTCGCTCTCTGTCACTGTCTCTCCTTTCTATCTCCTTTTGTCTGTCCCTTTTTGTTTGTCTCTTTCTCTGTCTTGCTGTCTCTCTCTGTCTGTCTGTCTGTGTGTCTCTCTCTCTCTCTTTCTCTTTCTCTCAATTCAATTTCAATTCATGGGCTTTATTGGCATGGGAAACATATGTTCAAATTGCCAAAGCCAGTGAAGTAGATAATAAACAATAAGCAATAGTTTTCAAGCCCTGCCACATCCGACAAGCATCAGAGCCATTGTAGTAGAATTCAATCTTAGTCCTTCATTGATGCTATGCCTGTTTGATGGTTCGTCTGAGGGCATAGCGGGATTTCTTATAAGCGTTTAGATTAGTGTCCCGCTCCTTGAAAGTGGAAGTTCTAGCCTTTAGCTCGGTGCGGATGTTGCCTGTAATCCATGGCTTCTGGTTGGGAAATGTACATACGGTCACTGTGGGGACGACGTCGTCGATGCACTTATTGATGAAGCCAGTGGCTGAGTTGGTATACACCTCAATGCCATTGGATGAATCCCGGAACATATTCCAGTCTGTGCTAGCAAAACAGTCCTGTTGCGTAGCATCCGTGTCATCTGACAACTTCTGCATTAAGCGAGTCACTGGTACTCCCTGCTTAAGTTTTTGCTTGTAAGCAGGAATAAGGAGAATAGAATTATGGTCAGATTTGCCAAATGGAGGGTGAGGGAGAGCTTTGTATGTGTCTCTGTGTGTGGAGTAAAGATGGTCTAGAGTTTTTTTCCCTCTAGTTGCAAATGTGACATGCTGGTAGAAATTAGTTCAAACGGATGTAAGTTTGCCAACATTAAAGTCCCCGGCCACTAGGAGTGCCGCATCTGGATGAGCATTTTCTTGTTTGCTTATGGCTTATACAGCTCGTTGATTGCTGTCTTAGTGCCAGCATTGGATTATGGTGGTAAATAGGCGGCTACGAATAATATAGATGTGAACTCTCTTGGTAGATAGTGTGGCGAGCAATACCTCAATTCCGCACAATCAAATGTCGACCGTATTATCTCCCAAGAGAACTCTCCTCCGTTATTGTCACAGCCGTGTATATCCCCCCGCAAGGGAATACCAAGACGGACATCAAGGAACTTCACTGGATTTTATGCAAACTGGAAACCATATATCCTGAGGCAGCGTTTATTGTAGCTGGGGATTTTAACAAAGCTAATTTGAAAACAAGGCTGCCTAAATTCTATCCACATATCGATTGCAGTACACAAGCGAGTAACACGCTCGACCATTGCTACTCTAACTTCCGCGATGCATACAAGGCCCTCCCCCGCCCTCCTTTTGGAAAATCTGACCATGACTCCGTCTTGTTGCTCCCCTCCTAAAGGCAGAAACTAAAACAGGAAACGCCCGTGCTTAAGGTCTATCCAACGCTGGTCCGACCTATCGGATTCCATGCTACAAGATTGCTTCGATCATGTGGACTGGGATATGTTCTGGGTAGCCTCAGATAACAACATTGACGTATACGCTGACTCGGTGAGCAAGTTTATAAGGAAGTGTATAGGAGATGTTGTACCCACTGTGACGATTAAAACCTTCCCTAACCAGAAACCATGGATTGATGGCAGCATTCGCGCAAAACTGAAAGCACGTACTACCGCATTTAATCACGGCAAGGTGATTGGGAACATGATCAAATACAAACAGTGTAGTTATTCCATCCGTAAGGCAATCAAACAAACAAAGTGTCAGTATAGAGACAAAGTTGAGTAGCAATTCAACGGCTCAAACACGAGACGTATGTGGAAGGGTCTACAGACAATCACGGATTACAAAAAGAAAACCAGCCCCGTTGCGGACATCAACGTCTTGCTTCCAGACCAATTAAACAACTTCTTTGAGGACAATACAGTGCCACCGACACGAACCGCTACCAAAGACTGTGGGCCCTCCTTCTCTGTGGCCGACGTGAGTAAAACATGTGTTAACCGTCGCAAGGCTGCCGGCCCAGACGGCATCCCTAGCTGCATCCTCAGAGCATGCGCAGACCAGCTGGTTGGTGTGTTTACGGACATGTTCAATCAATCCCTATCCCAGTCTCCTGTTCCCACATGCTTCAAGAGGGCCACCATTGTTCCTGTTCCCAAGAAAGCTAAGGTAACTGAACTAAATGATTATCGCCCCGTAGCACTCACTTCTGTCATCATGACATGCTTTGAGAGACTAGTCAAGGATCATATCACATCCACCGTACCTGTCATCCTAGACCCACTTCAATTTGCTTACCACCCCAATAGGTCCACAGACGATGCAATCGCCATCACACTGCACACTGCCTTAACCCATCTGGACAAGAGGAATACCTATGTAAGAATGCTGTTCATTGACTACAGCTCAGCATTCAACACCATAGTACCCTCCAAACTCATCATTAAGCTTGAGTCCCTTTGTCTTGACCCCGCCCTGTGCAACTGGTTCCTGGACTTCCTGACGGGCTTCCCCCAGGTGGTGAAGGTAGGAAACAACATCTCCACTCCGCAGATCCTGGTGCGGTCTGCACAACGTATCACCAGGGGCAAACTACCTGCCCTCCAGGACACCAACAACACCCGATGTTACAGAAAGGCAAAAAAGATCATCAAGGACAATAACCACCCGAGCCACTTCCTCTTTACCCCACCTCCATCCAGAAGGCGAGGTCAGTACAGATACATCAAAACTGGGACAGAGAGATTGAAAAACAGCTTCTATCTCAAGGCCATCAGATTGTTAGCACAGAGAGGCGGCTGCCTACCTACAGACTTGATATCATTGACCACTTTAATAAATGGAACACTATTCACTTTAATAATGCCACTTTAAGAATGTGTACATATCTCGCATTACTTATCTCTTATGTAAATACTGTATACTACACTATCTATTGCATCTTAGCCGCTCTGTCACTGCTCATCCATATATTTGATATTTATATATTCTTATCCCATTCCTTTACTAGATTGTGTGTATTAGGTTTTGCTGTGGAATCTGGGTCAATTCGCTACACATTTCGCTACACATCTACTAACCATGTGTATGTGACCAATAAAATGTGATTTCGATCCAATCAGGGATCATCACCTTCAGTGCACAAAAACTTTAGTTCAGACACAGTCATTTCCTGTCTGTGTGTCACTCACGTGTGTGTGTGTGTATATGAAAGAGAGTGTGTGTGTGTGTCTCTCATGGTGTGTATGCCTTATGTAAACAGATTGGCGGTTTGGCAGGTATCAGCCAGAGAGGATTTTTAGGTCTAAATCATCGGTAAACACACTGGCTTATATAAATGTGCCGTCATCCATCCGTCCAGGCAGGTTTTCTACAGCACCTACAGTTGAAGTCAGTTTACATACACTTAGGATGGAGTCATTAAAACTTGTTTTTCAACCACTCCACAAATTTCATGTTAACAAACTATAGTTTTGGCAAGTCGGTTAGGACATCTACTTTGTGCATGACACAAGTAATTTTTCCAACAATTGTTTACAGACAGATTATTTCACTTATAATTCACTGTATCATAATTCCAGTGGGTCAGAAGTTTACATACACTAAGTTGACTGTGCCTTTAAACAGCTTGGAAATTTCCAGAAAAATATGTCATGGCTTTAGAAGCTTCTGATAGGCTAATTGACATCATTTGAGTCAATTGGAGGAGAACCTGTGGATGTATTTCAAGACCTACCTTCAAACTCAGTGTCTCTTTGCTTGACATCATGAGAAAATCTAAAGAAATCAGCCAAGACCTCAGAAAAGAATTGTAGACCTCCACAAGTGTGGTTCATCCTTGGGAGCAATTTCCAAACGCCTGAAGGTACCATGTTTATCTGTACAAACAATAATACGCAAGTATAAACACCATGAGATCACGCAACCGTCATACCGCTCAGGAAGGAGATGCGTTCTGTCTCCTAGAGATGAACATACGTTGGTGCGAAAAATGCAAATCAATCCCAGAACAACAGCAAAGGACATTGTGAAGATGCTGAAGGAAACAGATACAAAAGTATCTATATTCACAGTAAAACGAGTCCTATATCGAAATAACCTGAAAGGCCACTCAGCAAGGAAGAATCCAATGCTCCAAAACTGCCATAAAAAACAGCCAGACTACGTTTTGCAACTGCACATGGGGACAAAGATCGTACTTTTTGGAGAAATGTCCTCTCGTCTGATGAAACATAAATAGAACTGTTTAGCCTTAATGACCATCGTTATGTTTGGAAGAAAAAGGGGGAGGCTTGCAAGCCGAAGAACATCAACCCAACCGTGAAGCACGGGGGTGGCAGCATCATATTGTGGGGGTGCTTTTCTGCAGGAGAGACTGGTGCACTTCACAAAATTGATTTGTAAGACCCTGGGTTCAATAATAATTGGGCAAAGTCTCAGATTAATAAAAAAAGGTTAGTCGATTTTTATTCATGAGAGCTCTAAAGTCAAAAATGAGGACCCAGTCCTTTTATAATTAGAGGTCGACCGATTAATGGGAATGGCCGATTAATTAGGGCAGATTTCAAGTTTTCATAACAATCGGTAATCGGTATTTTTGGCCACCGATTTGCAGAGTAGTATTATTATTATTATATATATATATATATGTGTATTTTTTTACACCTTTATTTAACTTGGCAAGTCAGATCAAGAACACATTCTTATTTTCAATGACGGCCTAGGAACGGGGGTTAACTGCCTTGTTCAGGGGGGATTCGGGGATTCGTTTTTGCAACCTTCCGGTTACTAGTCCAACGCTCTAACCACCTGCCTTACATTGCACTCCTAGAGGAGCCTGCATGGCAAGCTGACTACCTGTTACACGAGGGCAGCAAGAAGCCAAGGTAAGTTGCTAGCTAGCATTAAACTTATCTTATAAAAAACGATCAATCTTAACATAATCACTAGTTAACTACACATGGTTGATGATATTACTAGTTTATCTAACGTGTCCTGCGTTGCATATAATCGATGCAGTGCCTGTTAATTTCTCATTGAATCACAGCCTACTTCGACAAACGGGTGATTTAACAAGCGCATTTGCGAAAAAAGCACTGTCGTTGCACCAATGTACCTAACCATAAACATCAATGCCTTTCTTTAAAACCAATACACAACTATATATTTTTAAACCTGCATGTTTGGTTAATATTGCCTGCTAACATGAAATTGTGTCACTTATCTTGCATTAATTGCACGCAGTCAGGGTATATGCAACAGTTTGGCTCGTTGCGAACTAATTTGCCAGAATTTTACGTAATTATGACATAACATTGAAGGTTGTGCAATGTAACAGGAATATTTAGACTTAGGGATGCCACCCGTTAGATAAAATACGGAACGGTTCCGTATTTCACTGAAAGAAAAAACGTTTTGTTTTCGAGATGATAGTTTCCGGAATCCACCATATTAATGACCTAAGGCTCGTATTTCTGTGTGTTATTATGTTATAATTAAGTCTATGATTTGATATTTGATAGAGCAGTCTGACTGAGCAGTGGTAGGCACCAGCAGGCTCGTAAGCATTCATTCAAACAGCACTTTCGTGCGTTTTGCCAGCACCTCTTCGCTGTGCTTCAAGCTGTTTATGACTTCAAGCCGGGTGGGTATAATTTGTGGAACGTTCCAACAGGAATCTATTCCAAAAACGTTGTAAATAACAAGGTTGCCAAAAAACAACGCATACAAAGTTGTATAGCGGCAGAATAAGATACCAGGTAGGGAGTGGTCTATTTCATTGCATTTTTCACTCATCACGTTTATTCCGAAAAATGTCTGTCCTCACTCTGGTTGCCTATGGACAAACATTAAGAATAAGCTACATGGTGAGTTGATGCCTATTCGGCAGCTAGTTAGCTAGGTTTGTATGCGTTGCTACTTTTATGCGTTGTTGGTTGGCAACCTTTTACTTTACGTTTTTTATAACAGATTCCTGTTGGAACGTTCCACAAATTATACCCACCCCTTCAAGCCTATCAACTCCCAAGATTAGGCTGGTTTAACCGATGTGAAATGGCTAGCTAGTTAGCCGGGTGCGCGCTAATAGCGTTTCAAACGTCACTCGCTCTGAGACTTGGAGTGGTTGTTCCCCTTGCTCTACATGGGTAACGCTGCTTCGAGGGTGGCTGTTGTCAATGTGTTCCTGGTTCGAGCCCAGGTAGGAGCGAATACTGTTACACTGGCAATACTAAAGTGCCTATAAGAACATCCAATTGTCAGCGGTATATGAAATATACCTTTGAGAGAGAAATAGTCCTATAATTCCTATAATAACTACAACCTAAAACTTCTTACCTGGGAATATTGAAGACTTATGTTAAAATGAACCACCAGCTTTCATATGTTCCCATGTTCTGAGCAAGGCACTTAAACGTTAGCTTTCTTACATGGCACATATTGCACTTTTACTTTCTTCTCCAACACTTTGTTTTACATTATTTAAACCAAATTGAACATGTTTCATTATTTATTTGAGACAAAATTTATTTTATTGATGTATTATATTATGTTAAAATAAGTGTTCATTCAGTATTGTTGTAATTGTCATTATTACAAATAAGTACATGCAAAAAATCGGCCGATTAATCGTTATCGGGTTTTTCTGGTCCTCCAATAATCGGTATCGGCGTTGGAAAATCATAATCGGTCGACCTCTATTTATAATACATACACACATTCCTATCTTTAGACCACTCCCTGCTCAAACAACCAGTACTTTTCCACTATCCACAAAGAACCATACATTTTGTGCCATCCTTCAAG
This sequence comes from Salmo trutta, assembly GCF_901001165.1. Classification (NCBI taxonomy): domain Eukaryota; kingdom Metazoa; phylum Chordata; class Actinopteri; order Salmoniformes; family Salmonidae; genus Salmo; species Salmo trutta. The sequence goes on along the minus strand of NC_042978.1, from coordinate 39,256,576 downwards.
GCTTTCACCTTCCCTCCCCAGTTGGGGCCCTCTTGGTTTGAAAACCTCTAATGATTTTCTATTATCTACTCTACAACTTCACTCTACTTACATCTCTACTAAAGAATATAATACCCTGGTATTAAAATTCGAACAGCTCTACACACCTCGTTTTATCTTCTCATGCTTCTCAAACATTTCACACTATCATACTATTTCAGAGTGGAACACTTTAGCCATTATTCTTAAACATACAAATTATTCTATCATGGGCAGAACTAAAAAAGTGTGTGCGAGCAAGGGGGCCTACAAACCTGACTCAGTTACACCAGCTGTCAGGAGGAATTGGCCAAAATTCACCCACCTCATTGTGGGAAGCTTGTGGAAGGCTACCCGAAACGTTTGACCCAAGTTAATCAATTTAAAGGCAATGCTACCAAATACTAATTAAGTGTATGTAAACTTCTGACCCACTGAGAATGTGATGAAAGAAATAAAAGCTGAAATAAATCATTCTCTCTACTATTATTCGGACATTTCATATTCTTAAAATAAAGTGGTGATCCTAACTGACCTAAGACAGGGAATTTTTACTAGGATTAAATGTCAGGGATTGTGAAAAACTGAGTTTAAATGTATTTGGCTAAGGTGTTTGTAAACTTCCGACTTCAACTGTATGTGACAGAACATTTGTGTGGTTTAAAGTAGATGAGTCATGTATGGATCTGGAAGTTGGATTCATTCATAGCATGAAATTATATTTTAGAAATAAATGAAACTGTTTTTTTTCCTGAAAGAAGAACATTTAAATCCATTTCTCTGTGCTATTGCTATAATTTGTTGTGATCAATCTGCGTATGTTAGGCCTTTCATACGCCCCGCCTCTAATTCCGATTTTCCACTAGCTACAGGACAGAGGATTTCTATGGTGAAAATGATTGCTGTCCAATTTCATACCACTCTGTGTTATTGAACATGTTTTGAAGGCTGCTGCTGCAAACCAATAAAGATAAAAGCATGATGAAATATTGTATTGTATCTATGTTCCTTTGTGGATATATCACTGGCTTCTTCTATTCTAGTATGATATGTTTCTGTTGGAGTTACTGTTGATGCTCCATGATAATGACAGTTGATGACAGTTGATGACAGTTGATGATGACAGTCAGATGATGTATTCTAACAGATCCCTTCATAGATTGGGTAGATCGGGATTACAGTCGTGACGTTCACTATGTTTGTATAGAAAACATGAGAGCCAGCTCTGAAAACAATGGCTCCTTAGTTCCTTTAGTTTGCCCTCTTTGGCCTAACCTCTATATGAGCTGTACTGTAGCCATTGGTGGTGTGGACTCACAGTACAGTGTGGACAGAATTACATCTAATTATCTCTGATCCATAATCTCTACCAGTCTGTCATGACCATTCCCAATAGACAGCCTTCTGGGGGTCCTGAGACTCAACCACTGGCTTTATGGTTTTATGGTGATTCTTTACTATATGCTGCATTCCAAATCCAGCTGGTATTTGTATATACTGAAAAATACTATGGTAACAAGCTGTACTTTCAGATTTTTATCCAAAAGTTCAATGAATTGTAGCTATTGATTGTTATTCAGTTAAGCGTTTTAAATATTAACAAGCAGCCATATTTATTAGGCTGTGTCCTCCAGGCATATACCTTATTAATGATACATTCAGCTCCACAGATAGCATGGATTTATAGTATTCATGTATTATAATCACATGTATAAGGAAGTAATAATGTATAAGCTCTTCAAACTAAAATCGTTTATCTTTGTGTATTAAAGCTAAAGCCTTTGACCCAGGTTCTTTGTTTTCAGATTTAGAGGTTCTCTCTCTCTCTCTCTCTCTCTCTCTCTCTCTCTCTCTCTCTCTCTCTCTCTCTCTTTCTCTCTCTCTCTCTCTCTCTCTCTCTCTCTCTCTCTCCCTCCCTTCCTCTCTCTTTCTCTCGCTCTCTCTCTCTCTCTGCCTCCCTCTCTCACCCTCACTTACTCTCTCCCTGTGTGTGTGTGTGTGTGTGTGTACAATACTTGTTTGTCCAATAACATAGCTGAAGCAAGGCACCCTCTGGATTCGTACCAGATCAGGAGAGGATCCAATTTGGTCAGTCCTACTCTGACAGAAATATTAATGTTATTCACTATTATTCATTGATGTGTTTCTACTGCTAAGCTCTGTCCATAGCCATCATCACTGGTGTATTTATACCCCACTGCCTATATGCTTTGGTTGCCGTAACATTCACTGTTGAAAATGCTTTAGACTATACTTGATTTGATTGAGTTGTAGTGTACCAACTCAACATGATTGTATTATATTTCTCTGCGCTACTGGAAATTACTGATCTATCTTTAGCTTCTCTCAGAAACAAATTTTGTCATGATTATTATTATTATTATAGGTTGTGTGGTTGTGTGTGAATAGTTCCACTGTGAGGTAAGCATGACTAACAACGATGACAAAACACCCTGTGAAATTGTACCACCACTCTGACTGGATTGAGGTTTGGATTTCCTGTTTCCGAAGCAGCCTAACCGTCTGAAACAGTCTAATATCATCAGGATGGTGTCACGCCCTGACCTGAGAGAGACGGTTTATTTCTCTATTTTGTTAGGTCAGGGTGTGGGGTGGGCATTCTATGTTTTGTATTTCCTTGTTTTGGGACGAGTATGGTTCCTAATCAGAGGCAGCTGTCTATCGTTGTTTCTGATTAGGAATCATACTTAGGCAGCCTTTTCCCACCTGTGTTGGTGGGAAGTTGTTTTCTGTTTTGTGTTTCTGTACCTGACAGAACTGTGCGCTTTCGTTTCCCTTTGTTCTTTTTGCTCGAGTGTTTGTTTGATTTAAATAAATAATCATGAACACGTGCCATGCTGCATCTTGGTCACCTCTCTACAACGATCGTTACAGATGGGGCAGTCTTAGAAAAGAGAGCAAGGGCTTAGCATTATTCCGTTTGAATGGGGTTTCCATTGAGAAACAGTGACCATGTGTGTAACACTTTTGACCCAGGTGTGGATGTCTTGTGAAAGTCAGTAAGCGCATTAGTTGCAGGGTACAGGGGACTGCCAGGGCACGGCTGGTCAGTCAGTCATGATGCCAGACTACACGCAACCAGGCCACAACACAGTCTTTGTGTATGATATTATTATGATCCCCTCGTTAAATGAATTAAGGCCAGGATATTATTTCTTCCAGACAGATGCACCACACTAGGGACACAATGTTCCAGATGTTTTAATCTGATAAATGTGTAATATTAGATAATAGAGGCCCTTCTCTTCTCTGTATGTGACCCTGTTTCTGTCTACAAGGGACTCATTTGAATTTGATGTTGATGAAAGGTGATTACAGACTTGGCCGTATACGAATATTTTGAAGATAATTACACAACGCAGAGGGTGAGAGGACTAAAAACGAGAGAACTAATGGTCAATAGGGAATTGTAAATAGGAGTTGGGTTTCAGTTCAACATCTATTTAGAATCTGTGGAATGTCACTCCTGAACTCAGTGCTACGTGTGCTACGTTCTGTACATTGAGTCTGGAGCAGGATACTTGTTATTTGGCCATTGGCCAGTTGTACTGCAAGGACTTCTGATTGGTCAACCCCAGCCTAGGTTGGGGGGTTATAAATGGCATCCTGTTCCTTTGTTCAGTGGAGAAAAGCTGAGGACAGAGGAGACAGAACATCTACCTCCCAGCATAACATCTTGATTTGTCCTTCTCAAATAAACCTATTTTTCTCCCCCGATTTGCTTTGGAGTTTGTGTTATTGAAGAATAACATCAACTGCTAACAGCTGGACTGAAAAAGTATATGTTTGTGTGTGTGTTTGTCAGAGGAGCCTGTTTTGATGCTGATGAGAATGTGTTTTCTTGTATGCTGAAGAAGCCAGACATTGTTGTTGTGAGGGAGGCCAGAGGGAGGGCTGATTCTGGAGGTGGGCTACTACATGGACCAGGCCTTTTCTGACAAGCTGCTCCTCATCACGCCTGAACAGCCTCCGGTATCAGTGCACACTTGCTGTGGTGATATTGGGAAGTCTGGGCCATGTTCACAGGCTGACAGTAACTGGCCTTCAGATAGCAGTCTGGCCATGTTCACAGGCTGACAGTACCTGGCCTTCCGATAGCAGTCTGGCCATGTTCACAGGCTGACAGTACCTGGCCTTCATTTAGCAGTCTGGGCCATGTTCACAGGCTGACAGTACCTGGCCTTCAGATAGCAGTCTGGGCCATGTTCACAGGCTGACAGTACCTGGCCTTCAGATAGCAGTCTGGCCATGTTCACAGGCTGACAGTACCTGGCCTTCATTTAGCAGTCTGGGCCATGTTCACAGGCTGACAGTACCTGGCCTTCAGATAGCAGTGTGGCCATGTTCACAGGCTGACAGTACCTGGCCTTCAGATAGCAGTCTGGGACATGTTCACAGGCTGACAGTACCTGGCCTTCAGATAGCAGTCTGGGCCATGTTCACAGGCTGACAGTACCTGGCCTTCAGATAGCAGTCTGGCCATGTTCACAGGCTGACAGTACCTGCCTTCAGATAGCAGTCTGGCCATGTTCACAGGCTGACAGTACCTGGCCTTCATTTAGCAGTCTGGCCATGTTCACAGGCTGACAGTACCTGCCCTTCAGATAGCAGTCTGGCCATGTTCACAGGCTGACAGTACCTGACCTTCATTTAGCAGTCTGGTCATGTTCACAGGCTGACAGTACCTGGCCTTCAGATAGCAGTGTGGCCATGTTCACAGGCTGACAGTACCTGGCCTTCAGATAGCAGTCTGGGACATGTTCACAGGCTGACAGTACCTGGCCTTCAGATAGCAGTCTGGGCCATGTTCACAGGCTGACAGTACCTGGCCTTCAGATAGCAGTCTGGCCATGTTCACAGGCTGACAGTACCTGACCTTCATTTAGCAGTCTGGTCATGTTCACAGGCTGACAGTACCTGGCCTTCAGATAGCAGTCTGGGCCATGTTCACAGGCTGACAGTACCTGGCCTTCATTTAGATGTCTGGCCATGTTCACAGGCTGACAGTACCTGGCCTTCATTTAGATGTCTGGCCATGTTCACAGGCTGACAGTACCTGGCCTTCAGATAGCAGTCTGGGCCATGTTCACAGGCTGACAGTACCTGGCCTTCATTTAGATGTCTGGCCATGTTCACAGGCTGACAGTACCTGACCTTCATTTAGATGTCTGGCCATGTTCACAGGCTGACAGTACCTGGCCTTCAGATAGCAGTCTGGGCCATGTTCACAGGCTGACAGTACCTGGCCTTCAGATAGCAGTCTGGGCCATGTTCACAGGCTGACAGTACCTGGCCTTCAGATAGCAGTCTGGGCCATGTTCACTGGCTGACAGTACCTGGCCTTCAGATAGCAGTCTGGGCCATGTTCACAGGCTGACAGTACCTGACCTTCATTTAGTTGTCTGGCCATGTTCACAGGCTGACAGTACCTGGCCTTCAGATAGCAGTCTGGGCCATGTTCACAGGCTGACAGTACCTGGCCTTCAGATAGCAGTCTGGGCCATGTTCACAGGCTGACAGTACCTGGCCTTCAGATAGCAGTCTGGGCCATGTTCACAGGCTGACAGTACCTGACCTTCAGATAGCAGTCTGGTCATGTTCACAGGCTGACAGTACCTGACCTTCAGATAGCAGTCTGGTCATGTTCACAGGCTGACAGCCCCCCCCCCCCCCTCCTTGTAGCTGTGTGGGCTAATGTAGTCAACATGTTTTCCTTGGGGTAAGTTGAGCCAATGGTTCAGCAAATTGAAGTGTTTTCTTCCCAGGCGTAATACAAGGCATTATCACTGGGATATGAGGTAACAACAGGGCTTGTGTTGGAAGTGTAAAATGAAAGGTACAAAGTGTGTGTTAGGTGTTAAGCCTGTGTTAAAAGATGCTTTAAATTATTAAAAGACAAAAATGCGATTGTGATTGTGTTGAATTGTGTTTGGGGGAAAATGTAGACATGGTTTTAAAAAGGTACTGGTAATATTTTACTCAGTACAGACATTTTTGGGGTGGCTTAACTTACCCTGTCCCGCGGCTCAACTTAACCCATACCCGGAGAAAGTTGTGCCAAGAGATCACTTTTTTGGGACAAAATATGTTTTCCAAACTGTAATGTTACACATGTTACACACCCTGAAATATATGTAGACATCTTTGTTACTATATTTCCCTTGACAGAGTGATGCTGAATTAAAAAGCTAAACTAACCCAACTCTCCCCTATTTACGCATGTGGTCCTACCTGCCTAAACACCTGTTTATGGCTGAATGGGGTGGTAACGAAGCAGAATTAATGCCAATTAGCCTTCCTCAGATGTCCAGTTTGGCACACACATACACACAAACACACAACACACACACACGGCCTGGTACCTAAAGTCATACACCATCATTGTTGCTGTTCCTGTTCCCTGAAGAGCCAGTTGTTTGAACACCACAGCCTACGGCGTACAAGGGCCAGGACAGCCCCGTTTAATTCACTAATCTACATTTATGAAACACATAATTCCCATGCAGCCAATCATAATCCGATAATGATTGTGTGCTTGTCACTGAAAATGATCCTCTTAATGTGTAGCTAAAGACCTAGATAATGGTTTTCCTGTTCGTAGAAAACATGAGAGCCATATGGATTGAAGAGAGAGTTTAAGGAAGGCGCATTACTTTTGGCACGTTATTTATGAAAACTTATTTAGTAAAACATGTAATAGTGAAGTATTCAGTAAACGACAGTCCATATGACAGAGCACAGTGGCAGTCCTGAACACCCTGGTCCTGAATAAAAACAGAAAGCTCTCATGTCAAACATTTGCCTTGAGACAAGACTGTATACATGGCAGTAGACTCCTATGGCGTCCAGCAAGTGTAACAGCTGTCAGTCAGAATGAACAGGAGAGTGTACAGATGTAGGATCTTAATTTGATCACTCTTCTGTTGCTGTGAATTTTCCTGCACTGCTGCTTCATGATTTACATAAATTCACTGAAAACCCACACTAACACATGGTTATATTAACAGTATAGCAATTTTCATGTAGCCTACTTTTGTCCAGTTACTAGCCTAACCACCGATCAAGCAACATTATGGACTAAACGTTCAAATCCTGTTCCTGCAGGATTCTTTTGCCTTGACAATATAGGTCAAATTGAGATCGTATATCTGTAAGCTGAGGACCAAGAGGAAGTGGTTGAGCTCTGATCTCTAACAGACAGTAAAGAGGAAACAGGTCCTTCATCCAATCAAAACATCCCCATGACCTGTTCCTGATCACAACTGTCTGTCAGCTTCCTCAATGCAACTGGTATCTGGATTTAGTCAGGAACGTTTTAGTCGACCACTTACCATAGCTATCAGTGCCAAACGGGTGAGTGATAACCTGTTCCTGCTCACAACTGTCTGTCTGGCTGCTTCCTCTAGCTGTCTATAACAACCGGAGTCTGGTTCTAGTCAGGAGTGTATTTCAGACTGTAAACCTTCACTACCATAGCTATCAGTGTCAAGAGGGTGAGTGAAATAGCTCTAAGGCTTTTAAAACAGGCAAATTAATATTTTCATAAGTGCTTCTCCAAATCGGTTTGACTTTGCCCACATGCTGTAGTGTGCTTAGGGAGACAGTGTTCCGTAGACCGTATGCTAATTCCTTGTTTATAAATGGAGTCTATATTTTCAGTCTATGCCTTGTGGTTTTAGCACAAGCCTGATGAATGTTTTTAACAGACTGTAGCCATCTGTTTTAGGGACATGGGCTGTCCTTTATCTAACCTTTTAACTGACCACATCTCCCGATCTCTCTCTAACCCTCTCTCTCTCTCTCTCTCTCTCTCTCTCTCTCTCTCTCTCTCTCTCTCTCTCTCTCTCTCGCTCTCACTCTCTCTCCATCACTGACCCCCTCTTTCTCTCGCTCTCTTAACTCTTTTTATTCTTTCACATTTTCTCTCTATCCTCTCTGTCTTGCTCTCTCTCTCCATCACTGACTTTCTGTCTTCCCCCTCTCTCTTCCCACTCCTTATCTCTCCTTGTAGTCTCTATATCCTCTTTCTCCCTTGCACTCTCACTCACATTTCCCCTCCATTTGTCTCTATCTCTCTCCTAATTATTTCTTTCTCTTTTCTCACTTATTTTTCTCCCTTTCTCTCTCTCCTTCTCCCCCATCCAGCTGGGCGGTGGTTAGCACCTAGCTAATCACAGCCAGCAGAACCAGATACCCAGGACCCACTCTGTTACAGTCTTATGGGGCCATAGCCTAGCAGAGAGGTATACGTAATAAAAGAAAGCTAAATTGGCTCACCAGGGAGGTGCTTGATCGCCGTTGAGCCACTCACTCACTCACTCACTCACTCACTCACTCACTCACTCACTCACTCACTCACTCACTCACTCACTCACTCACTCACTCACTCACTCACTCACACACACACACACACACACACACACACACACACACACACACACACACACACACACACACACACACACACACACACACACACACACACAACCATGGGAGCTGTCCCTCTATTGCTTTGAATGATTAGCATCATTAGCATGGGAGAAATTAAACTGTGCAGGGCCATTACTGCTGCTTTCATTAGCCAGCTATGCTAAATGGGTTGAGATATACTGTAAGGTATAGGAGGTTATGTTATCACTAGACAGGATACTAGCACACAGGCCCCCTTAATGTACAGTACAAGGCAGGCTAATGCTGTACTGCTATGATTTTTCTAATAGCAACTTTGGACTGGAAATAATGTCACACACCCAATCATGACATTAAATATGTGAGAGGTTGGCTGCTGTGCCTCTCCCACAGTCCTATTCATCCAATCAAACAACTCCCCTCCAGCGCTCTTGATCAATGATTGACTCTTGGGCAAACTTCTGCTAGCATCTTGTCCCCCATTAGCCTTGGCTAATGTCAATATCCATATGTATTCATTGTACATCTTTGGGTTCCATTAGCACACATAGGCTTTTACTGACTGATGGGGATGTATGGTATTTGTGGATTGGAATGTTCTAGGCCTTGTTACCTTAACAAAGAAAGCTTTCACTATGGGCTCTCGCGATCAAGGCCGGTTGTTATACAGCCTGGGATCAAACCCAGGTCTGTAGTGACGCCTCTAGCGCTGCGATGCAGTGCCATAGACCGCTGCGCCACTCGGGAGGCAGGATGATTGGAGAGAAACACTATATGCACCTGTACATGAAGTAACCAGAAACAACATGCATGTTGGTGTTAGAAATTTGGGAGGTGAAAAATATATTTCCCTCTTGGTTGAGGGAGGATGACTTGTTATTTACACGATGAAAGCTCTCTATATTTCAGAAGGCATGAGAATGATGATGAAACAATGTACCCACCCAGGCCTTACAGCAGTTGTTCAATGAAGAGCAATACTCTGTCTGATATATAAACACAATATTGCAGTTCCTAAAAACAATCTCAGTTGATGTAGGTAGCCTAGTGGTAACCGAAAGGTTGCTGATTCAAATCTCCGAGCTGACTAGGTGAACAATCTGTCAATTTGCCCTTGAGCAAGGCATTTAACCCTAATTGCTCATGTAAGTTGCTCTGGATAAGAGTGTCTGCTAAATGACTTAAATGTAAAATATAAAAAAATTAAATAAATGATGTGCTGGTATGTGCCTTGTAAAGCTTGAAAAACAATTGACATCAGGATGAACTCGCAAAAATGAACATTCAACACTCAATGTTGTCATCTGTTTCCCAATGCCTCCCCAATCTCTCCTCGATGTCTCCATCATCACTGGTGATTTAGCTAACCCCCCTGCCCCATACCAGAGAGCTGAAATTGATTTAAGCGTCCAGCCCTCTACCCACCCTATGATTTAATGAAGCTCTGGCCTCCAGTTAGCACTCCCACTGCAGCCTGGCCTGGCCACCACCCATTATTATTATGATTTGAACCAAGGATCATGCAACAGTGGTGTGTGTGGTGTGTGTGTGTGTCTGTATGGGTGAAGGTGTTTGTGTCTGTGTCTCTGTGTGTGTTACATAAATATAATAACACCTAACAGTAATCTAGGCCAATCTTTTACTTCTGTATAGGAGAACCCTGAATAAAGCACAAGTGGTGATAAGGTTATGATAACGTTATGATAGGTTTATGATGGGCTCCCGAGTTGCGCAGCAGTCTAAGGCACTCCATCTCAGTGCTAGAGGCCGTGATTGGGAGTCCCATAGGGAAGCGCACAAATGGCCCAGCGTCGTACGGGTTTGCCCGATGTAGGCCGTCATTGTAAATAAGAATTTGTTCTTAAATGACTTGCCTAGTTAAATAAAGGTTAAATAAAACATATATATTTTTAAATGATACGGTTACACGCACGCATACAGTATTTGATCCCCTGCTGATTTTGTACGTTTGCCCACTGATAAAGAAAGGATCAGTCTATAATTTTAATGGTAGGTTTATTTGAACAGTGAGAGACAGAATAACAACAAAAATATCCAGAAAAACGCATGTCAAAAATGTTATAAATTGATTTGCATTTTAATGAGGGAAATAAGTATTTGACCCCCTCTCAATCAGAAACATTTCTGGCTCCCAGGTGTCTTTTATACAGGTAACGAGCTGAGATTAGGAGCACACTCTTAAAGGGAGTGCTCCTAACCGCAGCTTGTTACCTGTATAAAAGACACCTGTCCACAGAAGCAATCAATCAATCAGATTCCAAACTCTCCACCATGGCCAAGACCAAAGAGCTCTCCAAGGATGTCAGGGGCAAGATTGTAGACCTACACAAGGCTGGAATGAGCTACCAGACCATCGCCAAGCAGCTTGGTGAGAAGGTGACAACATTTGGTGTGATTATTCGCAAATGGAAGAAACACAAAAGAACTGTCAATATCCGTCGGCCTGGGGCTCCATGCAAGATCTCACCTCGTGGGGTTGCAATGATCATGAGAATGGTGAGGAATCAGCCCAGAACTACACGGGAGGATCTTGTCAATGATCTCAAGGCAGCTGGGACCATAGTCACCAAGAAAACAATTGGTAACACACTACGCCGTGAAGGACTGAAATCCAGCAGCGCCCGCAAGGTCCCCCTGCTCAAGAATACATATACATGCCCGTCTGAAGTTTGCCAATGAACATCTGAATGATTCAGAGGACAACTGGTGAAAGTGTTGTGGTCAGATGAGACCAAAATGGAGCTCTTTGGCATCAACTCAATTCGCCGTGTTTGGAGGAGCAGGAATGCTGCCTATGACCCCAAGAACACCATCTCCACCGTCAAACATGGAGGTGGAAACATTATGCTTTGGGGGTGTTTTTCTGCTAAGGGGACAGGACAACTTGACCGCATCAAAGGGACGATGGACGGGGCCATGTACCGTCAAATCTTGGGAGAGAACATCCTTCCCTCAGCCAGGGGCATTGAAAATGGGTCGTGGATGGGTATTCCAGCATGACAATGACCCAAAACACACAGCCAAGGCAACAAAGGAGTGGCTCAAGAAGAAGCATATTAAGGTCCTGGAGTAGCCTAGCCAGTCTCCAGACCTTAATCCCATAGAAAATCTGTGGAGGGAGCTGAAGGTTCGAGTTGCCAAACGTCAGCCTCGAAACCTTAATGACTTGGAGAAGATCTGCAAAGAGGGGTGGGACAAAATCCCTCCTGAGATGTGTGCAAACCTGGTGGCCAACTACAAGACACGTCTGACCTCTGTGATTGCCAACAAGGGTTTTGCCACCAAGTACTAAGTCATGTTTTGCAGAGGGGTCAAATACTTATTTCCCTCATTAAAATGCGAATCATTTTATAACATTTTTGACATGCGTTTTTCTGGATTTATTTGTTGTTATTCTGTCTCTCACTGTTCAGATAAACCTACCATTAAAATTATAGACTGATCATTTATTTGTAAGTGGGCAAACGTACAAAATCAGCAGGGGATCAAATACTTTTTTCAACCACTGTAAACACACACATAAACACACACACACACACACACACGTACACACGTACACACACACACACACACAAACACGCACACACACACGCACACACACACACTTAAACACACACAACACGCACGCACAAACACACATAAAGACACATCCATCTTAAACTACATGGAGAACATGAACAGCTCTTCTCTGAAACACACAGGTTATGTGTGTTACAGTACACAGACATACCGGATGACGATCATTGAGTCAGGAGTCAGAACAAGATGGTGGATAAACAAAGGATCTGAATAAATGAGAGGAGAACAGAGCAGAGCTTCTCCACACCACATAATGAGTGAAACTGTAAGGACACGAGTTGAGCAGCACTGTGATCCTGACTGAAACTGCCCAGGTTTTTCCATCATTAGCATAACTGTCACTCTTCAAATCAAATCAAATTAAATCAAATTGTATTTGTCACATGCGCCGAAGCTGTTGAGAAGCCTTTTAGACCTAGACTTGGAGCTCCGGTACCTCTTGCCGTGCGTTAGCAGAGAGAACAGTCTATGACTAGGGTGGCTGGAGTCTTTGACAATTTTTAGGGCCTTCCCCTGACACCGCCGGGTATAGAGGTCCTGGATGGCAGGAAACTTGGCCCCAGTGATGTACTGGGCCATATGCACCACCTTCTGTCGTGACTTGCAGTCGGAGGCCGAACAGTTGCCATACCAGGCAGTGATGCAACCAATCAGGATGCTCTCGATGGTGCAGCAGTAGAACTCTTTGAGGATCTGAGGACCCATGCCAAATCCTTTCAGTCTCCTGAGGGGGAATAGGTTTTGTTGTGCCCTCTTCACAACTGCCTTGGTGTGCTTGGACCATTCTAGTTTGTTGGTGATGTGGACACCAAGGAACTTGAAGCTCTCAACCTGCTCCACTACAGCCCTGTCGATGAGAATGGGGGCGTGCTCGGTCCTCCTTTTCCTGTAGTCCACAATCATCTCCTTTGTCTTGATCACATTGAGGGGGAGGTTGATGTCCTGGCACCACACGGCCAGGTCTCTGACCTCCCTATAGGCTGTCTCATCATTGTCGGTGATCAGGCCTACCACTATTGTGTTATCAGCAAACTTAATGATGGTGTTGGAATCGTGCCTGGCTGTGCAGTCATGAGTGAACAGGGAGTACAGGAGGGGACTGAGCACGCACCCCTGAGGGGCCCATGTGGCTCGTCAGGAAGTCCAGGATCCAGTTGCAGAGGGAGGTGTTTAGTCCCAGGGTCCTTAGCTTAGTGATGAGCTTTGAGGGCACTATGGTGTTGAACGCTGAGCTGTAGTCAATGAATAGCATTCTCACATAGGTTTTCCTTTTGTCCAGGTGGGAAAGGGCAGTGTGGAGTGCAATATAGATTGCATCATCTGTGTATCTGTTGGGGCGGTATGCAAATTAGAGTGGGTCTAGGGCTTCTGGGATAATGGTGTTGATGTGAGCCATGATGAGCCTTTCAAAGCACTTCATGGCTACAGACGTGAGTGCTACGGGTCGGTAATCATTTAGGCAGGTTACATTAGTATTCCCTGGGCACAGGGACTATGGTGGTCTGCTTAAAACATGTTGGTATTACAGACTCAGACTGGGAGAGGTTGAAAATGTCAGTGAAGACACTTGCCAGTTGGTCGGAGTACATGTCCTGGTAATCCATCTGGCACTCCGACCTTGTGAATGTTGACCTGTTTAAAGGTCTTACTTACATCGGCTGCAGAGTGCGTGATCACACAGTCGTCCGGAACAGCTGATGATCTCATGCATGTTTCAGTGTTACTTGCCTCTAAGCGAGCATAGAAGTAATTTAGCTCATCTGGTAGGCTCATGTCACTGGGCTGCTCGTGGCTGTGCTTCCCTTTGTAGTCTTTAATAGTTTGCAAGCCCTGCCACATCCGACGAGCATCAGAGCCGGTGTAGTACGATTCAATCTTAGTCCTGTATTGACGTTTTGCCTGTTTGTGTCACGTCCTGACCATAGTAAGATGTTATTTTCTATGGTAGAGTAGGTCAGGGCGTGACAGGGGGTGTTTTGTGTTTTTCTATGTTTTGTATATCTATGTTTAGGTTCTAGTTTTTCTATTTCTATGTTGTTGTTTTTGGGATGATCTCCAATTAGAGGCAGCTGGTCCTCATTGTCTCTAATTGGAGATCATACTTAAGTAGGGTTTTTTTCCACCTGTGTTTGTGGGTAGTTGTCTTCTGTTTAGTTTATGTACCTGACAGAACTGTGCGCTTTCGTTTTTCTCTTTGTTATTTTTCCTTTAGTGTTTTGTGTTATAATAAATATTCATCATGAGCAATCAACACGCTGCGCTTTAGTCCCCTCTCTACGACAGCCGTTACAGTTTGATGATTCGTTGGAGGGCATATCGGGATTTCTTAGAGTCCCGCTCCTTGAAAGAGGCAGTACTACCCTTTAGCTCAGTGCGAATGTTGCCTGTAATCCATGGCTTCTGGTTGGGGTATGTACGTACAGTCACTGAGGGGACGACGTCCTCGATGCACTTGTTGATAAAGCCAGTGACTGATGTGGTGTACTCCTCAATGCCATAGGAAGAATCCTGGAACATATTCCAGTCTGTGCTAGCAAAACAGTACTGTAGCTTAGCATCTGCCTCATCTGACTTTTTTTCCTCAGTTTCTTACTGTTGGTGTGCTTTGCTGACCTTGCGTGACCCTGTTCCCTCACACACATCATCTGGCGTAGGGCTAGAGAGTCTTCACCTGCTGTTTATGAAGCACGACAAATAACATTTGATTTGAGTGCGATGGGAGAGTGAAGACCTGGGATTGTCCTCTCACTGTCCTCTCACTGTCCTCTCACTGTTGAACCAACGTTCCAGGTGAAGCTGGTTGAGAGAATGCCAAGAGTGTGCAAAGCTGTCATCAAGGCAAAGGGTGGCTACTTTGAAGAATCTGAAATATAAAATATATTTTGATTTCTTTAACACTTTTTTTGGTTACTGCATTATTCCGTATGTGTTATTTCATAGTTTTGATGTCTTCACTATTGTCTTCACTATAAATGTCTTCACTATAAATAGTAAAACATAAAGAAAAACGCTTGAATGAGTAGGTGTCCAAACTTTTGACTGGTACTGTATATATCAATAATGAAACCACTCTTGTTTTTATTTTACTATGTATATTTTATAGAATACTAAACAACTACACAAACTAAGTCCTCTTAGGACTCTACAACAGTAACACGTATGTGTGTGTGTATTGTGTTGTTCCAGGTGTGTATGTGAAGCTGGCTGCTGTGTAACAGAGTGAGGAATTCCACGGAAGATGAGGAAGAGCAGGAGTGTGCTGACGGTGTCTCCCAATGATGTAAGTAACAACATTCCTACAACATTCCAACAACGTTCCAACAACATTGCCACAAGGTTCCAAGATCACTCTCATTCCCACCCATGAATTCATCCCAGAGTGGCTTAGGATAAATTCAGAGAGAGAGAGGGGGGAGAGAGAGGAGAGAGCGGGTGGGTGGGAGAGAAAGAGTAAGGAGGGAGAAAGAGTAAGGAGGGAGAGAGAGGAAGGAGAGTGAGAGAGAGAAAGGAGAGAGAGATAGAGGGGTGGGGTGGGAGAGAAAGATTAAGGAGGGAGAGAGAGGAAGGAGAGAGAGAGAAGGAAAATAGAAAAAAAGGCTTCCACTCCAGTAGTCCCTAGTGATAGCAGTAGAAGGCACGCTTCTTCTGATCTAACCTGCAAACAGCACAGTGACAGGGTAGACTGGGAAAAAAACAGACAGCCTCATGTTTGGCTCATCTCTCAGCCTTATCCTACTCTCTGTTCTCTCTACTCCTGTGCCTCCCTCTTACTTCTCCTACTAGATGGACAGTAGATAAAGGTGTGGGTGTAGTGTTACGTTGCTGTAGACAGCTCTGGCATTAGTCAGCCAGATGAGCTCTTATCCTCCATCTCCGTATCTCTCCTTTTCTCTCCCCTTATTGCATTTTTCAGCATCTTATGCTCTACCATTCTATTCAATGTCTCCTTCCTGTCACTGTCACATTGTCCTTGCACCCTGTCACTAATCCTTGCTCTCCCTTTCTCTTCCCTTTCCTCACTAAACGTATTGTTCCCTTCCTCCTTGCTCTCCTTTTTCTAATTATTTCCCTCTAACCCTATGATCGCTCTCTCCTCCCTCTCTTTCTCTCTCCTCCCTCTCTTTCTCTCTCTTCTCTCTCTCTCTCTCTCGCCTCGCTCTCTCTTTCTCTCTCCTCTCCTCTCTTCCTCGCTCTTTCCCCTCTCTCTCCTCCTCTCTCTCTCTCTGTAGAGTATCCTCTCTCCTCTTTCTCTCTCCTCTCCTCTCTTCCTCGCTCTTTCCCCTCTCTCTCCTCCTCTCTCTCTCTCTGTAGAGTATCCTCTCTCCTCTTTCTCTCTCCTCTCCTCTCTTCCTCGCTCTTTCCCCTCTCTCTCCTCCTCTCTCTCTCTCTGTAGAGTATCCTCTCTCCTCTTTCTCTCTCCTCTCTCTTTCTCTTTCTCACTATTTCCCCTCTCTCTCCTCCTTCTCTCGGTGGAGTATCCTTTCTCCTCCCCCCTCCCCCCCTCTCTCTCACTGTCTCTGTCTCTCTCTCCTCCCTCTGTAGAGTATTCTCTCTCTCTCTCTCTCTCCAGCCTCTCTGGTCCTGCTCTAGCCTGGGTGCTTCCTGTGGGTTAGCAGTACTGTGCAGTTGGCCCTTCAGGCTGGCTGACAGGGATAGGCCCTCTCCTCTCTGTCAGATTACTAAAGATAACACAAACACACAGGGGGTAAGGGAGAACAATAGATTTGTCTGGAGGACCACAGCAGGGGCTCAGGAGATGCTGACGGTGAATGGAGCTACTGTAGGAACTAGAGGTCGACCGATTAATTGGAATGGCCGATTAATTAGGGCAGATTTCAAGTTTTCATAACAATCGGTATTTTTGGCCACCGATATGCCAAAAAATAATAATAATTATACACCTTTATTTAACTAGGCAAGTGTCCTGTTCGTCATAAAGATGGGACCAAGGCGCAGCGGGAATGTGAATGCTCATCTTCTTTATTACGAAGAAAACCAAAATAAACACTTAAACAAAAACAACGACGAGAAACTGTCCTGTAAGGCACAAAGCTACACATGGAACAACAACCCACAAAAACCCATGGAAAAACACCCCTACTAAATAGGACCTTCAATTAGAGGCAATGAGGAACAGCTGCCTCCAATTGAAGGTCAACCCAATAAACTAAACATAGAAATAGAAAAACTAAAACGAACATAGAAATATACTAACATAGAACATTAACCAAAAAAAAAACGAAACCCATAAAACAAACACCCCCTGCCACGCCCTGACCAAACTACAATAACAAACAACCTCTTTTACTGGTCAGGACGTGACAGCAAGTCAGATTAAGAACACATTCTTATTTTCAATGACGGCCTAGGAACGGGGGTTAACTGCCTTGTTCAGGGGGGATTCGGGGATTCGTTTTTGCAACCTTCCGGTTACTAGTCCAACGCTCTAACCACCTGCCTTACATTGCACTCCACGAGGTGCCTGCATGGCAGGCTGACTACCTGTTACGCGAGGGAAGCAAGAAGCCAAGGTAAGTTGCTAGCTAGCATTAAACTTAACTTATAAAAAAACGATCAATCTTAACATAATCACTAGTTAACTACACATGGTTGATGATATTACTAGTTTATCTAACGTGTCCTGCGTTGCATATAATCGATGTGCTGCCTGTTAATTTCTCATCGAATCACAGCCTACTTCGACAAACGGGGGATGATTTAACAAGCGCATTTGCGAAAAAAGCACTGTCGTTGCACCAATTTACCTAACCATAAACATCAATGCTTTTCTTTAAAATCAATACACAAGTATATATTTTTAAACCTGCATATTTAGTTAATATTGCCTGCTAACATGAATTTGTGTCACTTCTCTAGCGTTCCGTATATACAGCAGTTTGGGCCGCCTGGCTCATTGCGGACTGTGTGAAGTCCATTTATTCCTAACAAAGGCCGTAATTAATTTGCCAGAATTGTACATAATTATGACATTAACATTGAAGGTTGTGCAATGTAACAGGAATATTTAGACTTAGGGATGCCACCCGTTAGATAAAATACAGAACGGTTCCGTATTTCACTGAAATAATAAACGTTTCATTTTCGAAATGATAGTTTCCGGAATCGACCATATTAATTACCAAAGGCTCGTATTTCTGTGTGTTATGTTATAATTAAGTCTATGATTTGATAGAGCAGTCTGACTGAGTGATGGTAGGCAGCAGCACGCTCGTAAGCATTCAAACAGCACCTTCGTGCGTTTTGCCAGCAGCTCTTCGCAATTCTTCAAGCATTGCGCTGTTTATGACTTCAAGCCTATCAACTCCCAAGATTAGGCTGGTGTAACCGATGTGAAATGGCTAGCTAGTTAGCGGGTGCGCGCTAATAGTGTTTCAAACGTCACTCGCTCTGAGACTTGGAGTAGTTGTTCCCTTTGCTCTACATGGGTAACGCTGCTTCGAGGGTGGCTGTTGTCGATGTGTTCCTGGTTCGAGCCCAGGTAGGAGCGAGGAGAGGGACGGAAGCTATACTGTTACACTGGCAATATTAAAATGCCTATAAGAACATCCAATAGTCAAAGGTATATGAAATACTAATCGTATAGAGAGAAATAGTACTATAATAACTACAACTGTCACGAATCCCACCGACGGTGGCTCCCCTGCCCGCTCGAGCAGGCAGGGGAGCCACCTTCGGTGGGATTCGTGACAACAACCTAAAACTTTTTACCTGGGAATATTGAAGACTCATGTTAAAAGGAACCACCAGCTGTCATATGTTCTCATGTTCTGAGCAAGGAACTTAAACGTTAGCTTTTTTACATGGCACATATTGCACTTTTACTTTCTTCTCCAACACTTTGTTTTTGCATTATTTAAATCAAATTGAACATGTTTCATTGTTTATTTGAGGCTAAATTGATAGTATTTATGTATTATATTAAGTTAAAATAAGTGTTCATTCAGTATTGTTGTAATTGTCATTATTACAAATAAATAAAGTTTACAAAAATCGGCTGATTAATCGGCCCCCCCAATAATCGGTATCGGTATCGGCGGTGAGAAAAATAATAATCGGTCGACCTCTAGTAGGAACATGTACATGGACAGTGTTGTGTGTCTGAGGTGTGCATGTATGTATGTGTATAAGAAGTGCAGGATTCAGGTTAGTCTGGTTTGGAAGGGGTTTTAAGATGACCATAGACAAAGTGAGGCAGGAGGGTAAGAGCACCAGTGAAGGGGTCAGAGGTTGCGGAGGTTTGGTGAGTCATTGTTATTGGCTTTGGGCATAAGTAGACTATAGTCTGGTATGGGCTTGGCATAGTGTGATGTTTGACCTCATAAGGGGTGGGATTAGATTGGGTGAGATGGTGTGTGTGTGTGTGAGTGCTCTACCTTTAGCTAGGGGGTTGTTATTGGATTCCAGCTTGTGTTGAGTGGAGGTGCAGAAGCACAGCTGTAGGCAACAGACAACAGATTAAATAACATCTAAGACACTCTTACAGCCAGGCCCACTGATGACCCATCACCCAGTCAGCTCAGCCTTAGTTATATGTGTGTGTGTGTGTGCCTGTGGTGTTTGTAGGAGGGCGCATAGATAGCTTTACGTGTGTCAGAGGCATCACTGGGACGGAACACTCCATTTAAATTGAATAGTCAGGATGAAAAACACAGCGAGGTGTGCCTGCACACACAGCCTTCAAGTCGCTAACCAACTGAATCTATTCCTACCAGGTACACATAATTGTTGCAATCTCTCACTCTCACTCTCTGTGGCCAGATACAGTCTGCCTCTTTCTGTGTAGCAACTCATACAGTCTGTCACTCACTGTGTAACAACTCATACAGTCTGCCTCTGGCTGTGTAGCAACTCATACAGTCTGTCACTCGCTGTGTAACAACTCATACAGTCTGCCTCTTGCTGTTTAGCAACTCATACAGTCTGTCACTTGATGTGTAACAACTCATAGTCTGTATGAATTGTTACACAGCGTTTGACAGTCTGCCTCTTGCTGTGTAGCAACTCATAGTCTGTCACTCGCTGTGTAGCAACTCATACAGTCTGTCACTCGCTGTGTAGCAACTCATACAGTCTGCCACTCACTGTGTAACAACTCATACAGTCTGTCACTTGATGTGTAACAACTCATAGTCTGTATGAATTGTTACACAGCGTTTGACAGTCTGCCTCTTGCTGTGTAGCAACTCATACAGTCTGTCACTCGCTGTGTAGCAACTCATACAGTCTGTCACTCGCTGTGTAGCAACTCATACAGTCTGTCACTCACTGTGTAACAACTCATACAGTCTGTCACTCGCTGTGTAACAACTCATACAGTCTGTCACTCGCTGTGTAACAACTCATACAGTCTGCCTCTTGCTGTGTAGCAACTCATACAGTCTGTCACTCGCTGTGTAACAACTCATACAGTCTGCCTCTTGCTGTTTAGCAACTCATACAGTCTGCCTCTTGCTGTGTAGCAACTCATACAGTCTGTCACTCGCTGTGTAACAACTCATACAGTCTGTCACTCGCTGTGTAACAACTCATACAGTCTGCCTCTTGCTGTGTAGCAACTCATACAGTCTGTCACTCGCTGTGTAACAACTCATACAGTCTGCCTCTTGCTGTGTAGCAACTCATACAGTCTGTCACTCGCTGTGTAACAACTCATACAGTCTGTCACTCGCTGTGTAACAACTCATACAGTCTGCCACTCGCTGTGTAACAACTCATACAGTCTGCCTCTTGCTGTGTAGCAACTCATACAGTCTGCCACTCGCTGTGTAGCAACTCATACAGTCTGCCTCTTGCTGTGTAGCAACTCATACAGTCTGCCACTCACTGTGTAACAACTCATACAGTCTGTCACTCGCTGTGTAACAACTCATACAGTCTGCCACTCGCTGTGTAACAACTCATACAGTCTGCCACTCGCTGTGTAGCAACTAGGGCTGTCCCCGGCCAAAAACAATCTTGGTCGATCTAAAGTCATCTGGTCTAAATGTTTTATGTGTATTTTTCCATTATAGAGATACACCCTATGTGTTTTAATAAAATCAACTATATGCATTGAGCTTGACTGATGCTTTAAGCTTATGGTTTGATGAAGTAAGACAAACATCTCAAGAGGTGGTCAGAGATCTAGATAACCAGAAGAATAAAACCTGACCCAATTATTCTCCTCCCGCTCCTGCTGGCTTTCGCAGATTCTGTCATTACTCTCTTGAAGTTGCCGGTAATGGGCTACATGAGGAGTCGGCAACCTTTCTCATGTGGAATGCCAATTTCTTACCATTTCTACCGATCTGCATGCCCGTTATGTTTTTCATATGCATTTTTTGTGGAAGAGTTTAATTTAATTTGTAATAACATCTTCATATCTCAAAATCATTGTGATGTGGTGTGGTGGTTTATTTATTTACTATCAAATGAGGAGAGAAACTTATCACACAAGTCAGAGTTATACATAAACTAAATCTTTAATAATAAGAGCTTTGCAATAGCAATGACTTGTCAACGATTCACCATTTCTAATGATCCGTTGAGTGGCAAGACAAAAGTACAAAGGTCTTTTATAGCTAAGATACACCCCTTTCAACCTACATGACGAACAACAGATACATAGAATGTGTCACAAGGTTAAGACTCCAAACTGGAACCATCTCTCCCTGGTACGGTATAGAGCAGAAACATTACCTCATGTTCTCTGGAATGCTCTTTATGTTTAATCACCCAAGGACATCGTAAATCTCCTCTGTGTCATCTCATAGAGGCCCATCCTCAGTAGAACACACACACAAGTTAACAGAATACTCTATTCTGTTGAATAAAACAACCATTTGATGCAATAAATGCATTATAACATAATCTTGCAATTTTTCCATGACAGTGGTTAATCAAAATTCTATCCAAATCTAAAGGAAAATGACACAAACCCAAAAAGTAACTTCTATTGCCAACTATGTAAAAATAACCTACATAAAGCCAACAAATAAAAACTACAGCCTGCATGGCCTGTCTGCAATGAACTTAAAACATTGTATCAACTATTAACTTGGGTGAGCTGAAGCTTGCACAAGCAAACTTGCAACATTGTACAAGATATTGTGGGTCCTCAGCGCAAGGGATAAGCAGTGCTTGACTTTGTCAGCTCGGGGATTCAAACTTGCAACCTTTCGGTTACTAGCCCAACACTCTAACCACTAGGCTACCCTGCCACCCCGTTACAGGGGGAATATGAGTGATCTCTGAAAACAACTCACTTCTCCTCATGTCAGGCTCTGCTGTAGGATCACGGACCGGCTCTTCAGACCCAGTGTACCATTAAATACTATCTCCTCTCATCCTTAGCATTCATCAGAGGTGTAGAGGATCACAGGAGGCTGTAGTACTGCATATTTAAAAAGGAGATGCAACATGAGTAGCATCTCTTTTGACCAGGCTTTGATCAACCTACTCTATCAAATGATTTTCTTATAGATTCGGGGAGAAGCCTGAATTCCCTCCTGACTACCTTCAACTCACATTTTTTTATTTTTTTATTTCACCTTTAACCAGGTAGGCAAGTTGAGAACAAGTTCTCATTTACAATTGTGACCTGGCCAAGATAAAGCAAAGCAGTTCGACACATACAACAACACAGAGTTACACATGGAGTAAAACAAACTTACAGTCAATAATACAGTAGAAAAATAAGTCTATATACAATGTGAGCAAATGAGGTGAGATAAGGGAGGTAAAGGCAAAAAAGGCCATTGTGGCAAAGTAAATACAATATAGCATGTAAAACACTGGAATGGTAGATTTGTAGTGGAAGAAAGTGCAAAGTAGAAATAATGGGGTGCAAAGGAGCTAAATAAATACAGTAGGGGAAGAGGTAGCTGTTTGGGCTAAATTATAGATGGGCTATGTACAGGTGCAGTGATCTGTGACCTGCTTTGACAGCTGGTGCTTAAAGCTAGTGAGGGAGTTAAGTGTTTTGAGTTTCAGTGATTTTTGTAGTTCGTTCCAGTCATTGGCAGCAGAGAACTGGAAGGGGAGACGGCCAAAGGAGGAATTGGCTTTGGGGGTGACCAGAGAGATATACCTGCTGGAGCGCGTGCTACAGGTGGGTGCTGCTACGGTGACCAACGAGCTGAGATAAGGGGGGACTTTACCTAGCAGGGTCTTGTAGATGACCTGGAGCCAGTGGGTTTGGCGACGAGTATGAAGCGAGGGCCAGCCAACGAGAGCGTACAGGTCGCAATGGTGGGTAGTATATGGGGCTTTGGTGACAAAACGGATGGCACTGTGATAGACTGCATCCAGTTTATTGAGTAGGGTATTGGAGGCTATTTTGTAAATGACATCGCCGAAGTCGAGGATCGGTAGGATGGTCAGTTTTACGAAGGTATGTTTGGCAGCATGAGTGAAGGATGCTTTGTTGCGAAATAGGAAGCCAATTCTAGATTTAACTTTGGATTGGAGATGTTTGATGTGAGTCTGGAAGGAGAGCTTACAGTCTAACCAGACACCTAGGTATTTGTAGTTGTCCACATATTCTAAGTCAGAACCGTCCAGAGTAGTGATGCTGGATGGGCGGGCAGGTGCGGGCAGCGATCTGTTGAAGAGCATGCATTTAGTTTTACTTGTATTTAAGAGCAGTTGGAGGCCACGGAAGGAGACTTGTATGGCATTGAAGCTCATCTGGAGGGTTGTTAACAGTGTCCAAAGAAGGGCCAGATGTATACAGAATGGTGTCGTCTGCGTAGAGGTGGATCAGAGACTCACCAGCAGCAAGAGCGACATCATTCATGTATACAGAGAAAAGAGTTGGCCCAAGAATTGAACCCTGTGGCACCCCCATAGAGACTACCAGAGGCCCGGACAACAGGCCATCCGATTTGACACATTGAACTCTATCAGATAAGTAGTTGGTGAACCAGGCGAGGCAATCATTTGAGAAACCAAGGCTATTGAGTCTGCCGATGAGGATGTGGGGATTGACAGAGTCGAAAGCCTTGGCCAGGTCAATGAGTACGGCAGCACGGTATTGTTTCTTATCGATGGCGGTTACGATATCGTTTAGGACCTTGAGCGTGGCTGAGGTGCACCCATGACCAGCTCTGAAACCAGATTGCATAGCGGAGAATGTGCGGTGGGATCCGAAATGGTCGGTAATCCGTTTGTTGACTTGGCTTTGAAGACCTTAGAAAGGCAGGGTAGGATAGATATAGGTCTGTAGCAGTTTGGGTCAAGAGTGTCCCCTCCTTTGAAGAGGGGGATGACAGCAGCTGCTTTCCAATCTTTTGGAATCTCAGAAAGAGAGGTTGAACAGGCTAGTAATAGGGGTTGCATCAATTTCGGCAGATAATTTTAGAAAGAAAGGGTCCAGATTGTCTAGCCCGGCTGATTTGTAGGGGTCCAGATTTTGCAGCTCTTTCAGAACATCAGCTGAGTGGATTTGGGAGAAGGAGAAATGGGGAAGGCTTGGGCGAGTAGCTGTGGGGGGTGCAGTGCTGTTGACCGCGGTAGGGATAGCCAGGTGGAAAGTATGGCCAGCCGTAGAAAAATGCTTATTGAAATTCTCAATTATAGTGGATTTATCGGAGGTGACAGAGTTTGGGCAGCTGGGAGGTGTTCTTATTCTCCATGGACTTTACAGTGTCCCAGAACTTTTTTGAGTTTGTGTTGCAGGAAGCAAATTTCTGCTTGAAAAAAACATATGAGTGAGTCTTGAAGTAATGTTTTTTTCAGAGGAATTATTCAGTCTGTCATTTCTAGTCTTGCCATAGAGAAGAAGAAACTAGTAATTTAAGACCTTGTTTGTGTGCTTACTGACTGTACATGACGTATTAAACTGTTTTAATTTCACGTCCTGACCAGTATAAGGGGTTATTTGTTATTGTTGTTTGGTCAGGGCGTGGCAGGGGTGAGTTTGTTTTGTGTTGTCAGGGGTTTTGGGTATTGTGCAATGTTTTGTATTTCTATGTTTTTTTCTATGTTGTGTATTTCTTTGTGTTGGCCTGGTATGGCTCTCAATCAGGGACAGCTGTACATCGTTGTTGCTGATTGGGAGCCATACTTAGGTAGCCCTTTTTCCACCAGTCTTTTGTGAGAAGTTGTTTTTGCACTGCTGTGGTTAGCCTGCAAAACTGTTTAGCTGTCGTTTGTTTTCTTGTTTTGTGTAACGTTCAACAAAAGTAAATATGAGCATTCACATACCCGCTGCATTTTGGTCCAATCACTACGACAGCCATGACTTTATCATACCACAGTCTCTCCAGTGTGGCCTCATAGTCTCTCTGGCAGCCAGTCTCCTCCATTTGGCTCTCACCTTCTGAGTACATTCATGCATGGTGAAAAATGTAATTAAAGACACTATAATTAATTTTGGCTGGGCTAACAGTGAGACACGTGGAGCTAGTTCTGCTAGTAGACAGACAGACAGACACCTAGGTCTCACACCTCATGGCTTCTAACACAGTGCTAACCTCCTCTTCCCGTTTAGGGGGAAAAAGGACATCATGGAATTTAATCACAACTGTGAAACAAAATTTAATGAATCTAAGCCTGAAGGTAATGGAATTCTGCTATCCATGTCAGAATGTCTACTCTACACTTTACAACTAAACCAGCCAGTTTAGGTGTAAACTATTTCTATTTCACTATATTTACTTATATAGTCCCTCCCCCCTGGACTGCTTTAAATGGTGGTGGCAATATTTGATAAATGTTTGTCATGCCAATAAAGCAATTTAAATGAGCGAGAGAGAGAGAGAGAGAGCGCATTAGGACTGACTGAGGGAGGCATCCATCACTCTGCTCTGAGGGGTATATATAAATCACAGGAAACACCCCCCCAGACCAAACGTATGATTTATTAAGCTTGGACAATTGGTTAATTTTGTCTTTACTGCAGTGGTCTAAATCAGGGTCACACAGAGTGTTTCAACAGTTAAGAGCATCCTGGAGTCTCCTCTTCACTGTTGATGTTGAGACTGGTGTTTTGCGGGTCCTATTTAATGAAACTGTCAGTTGAGGACTTGTGAGGCGTCTGTTTGCCAAACTAGACACTCTAATGTACTTGTCCTCTTGCTCAGTTGTGCACCAGGGCCTCCCACTCCTCTTTCTATTCTGGTTAGAGACAGTTTGCACTGTTCTGTGAAGGGAGGAGTACACAGCGTTGTACGAGATCTTCAGTTTCTTGGCAGTTTCTCGCATGGAATAGCCTTCATTTCTCCGAACAAGAAAAAACAGACTAGTTTCAGAAGAAAGTTCTTTGTTTCTGGCCATTTTGAGCCTGTAATCGATTCCCACAAATGCTGATGCTCCAGATACTCAACTTGTCACGTCCTGACCAGTATTAGGGATTATATGTAATTGTAGTTTGGTCAGGACGTGGCAGAGGGTATTTGTTTTATGTGGTTCGGGGTGGTTGGTTGTGTATTAGGGTGTTTGATTTGTTAGTTCTGGGTTTTGGGTATGTTCTAGTTTGGATTTCTACATTCTGTCTAGTTTAGTTTTCTATGTTTAGGTTTGGGTGTTGGACTCTCAATTGGAGGCAGGTGTTTCTGGTTGCCTCTGATTAAGAGTCCTATATATAGGTATGTGTTTGGATTTGTGAAGTGTGGGAGATTATGTGCTGTGTATAGCTTTGTGCCTTACCGGCCTGTTATTAGTCGTTGTGTTTTTTTTGTGTACGTGTTGTTTTGGTTCACCTTCTTGTCCATTTAATAAAAAGAAGATGAGTGAACATTTCCCCGCTGCGTTTTGGTCCGCTTTACCCTATGACAACCGTGACACAACTAGTCTAAAGAAGGCCAGTTTTATTGCTTTTTTAATAAGCACAACAATTTTCAGCTGTGCTAATGATCAATTAGCCATTTAAAATAATAAACTTGGATTATCTAACACAACGTGCCATTGAAACACAGGAGTGATGGTTGCTGATAATGGGCCTATGTACGCTTATGTAGATATTCCATAAAAAATCTGCTGTTTCCAGCTACAATAGTCATTTACAACATTAACAATGTCTACACTGTATTTCTGATCAATTTGATGTTATTTTAATAGACAACAAAATGTGCTTTTCTTTACTAACAAATACATTTCTAAGTGACTGCAAACTTTTGAACGGTAGTGTATGTTTATGAAGAAAAAAACTGTTTTCTGCCAACTTCTGTGAATATTTTTGTTGTTGTTTTAAATGGTAGTTGAACGTTCTCGCTACCCAGTGCCTTTTAAATGTTTTATTTAACCTTTATTTGACTGGGCAAGTCAGTTAAGAACAAATTGTTATTTACAATGACATCATACCCGTGCCAAACCCTAACCCAGACAACGCTGGGCCAATTGTGCGCTGCCCTATGGGACTCCCAATCACGGCCGGTTGTGATACATCCTGGAATCGAACCAGAGTCTGTAGTGACGCCTATAGCACTGAGATGCAGTGCCTTAGACCGCTGTACCACTCCGGAGCCCATTTAAGTGGGGCACAGTCTTGGAATAGCCATGTAAAGACAAGTGATATACACTAGTTATAAGCCTACCATCACGCAGTGCACAAGTATATCTAAACACACCTGGGATTTTCTACACATAATGGGGTAAAAACACAGGGCGTTGGTATGCTATTTTATCACTATTCACAAACACACTGCTTCCCTCACTCCCTCACCCCCAAACACTGTTATGGTTAATGGGAGAGGCACATCTGGTTCTCCTGTCTCCTCTCCACCAGTGTTCATCTTAGTCACCCAGCACAACAAAAGCACTGGAACAACAAGTCTCTGATTTCAATATGAATTAAATGTGTGTGCATAGGCACGGTAGTGTGTTTGCCTCATTCATGTCTCTGAGCTGTCACCATTGTTCATTTTGAAATAAAGTATAGATTTCCCAATTCAAAAGGCCCTAATGAGTATTTTTTTGAGTCTCTCCTGAGGAGAGCTCAAGTCCTAATTTCTTGAGGAATGGGGACAGGGATGAGATGACAATGTGGACAGGTTGGGCAGCATGCCAACTGAGGACAATGTCCTCTAATGTGCTGCAGACTGTGGGGTTGGGTAATGACCTTAGGGCTTGTGTGTGTATGTGCAGATATGTTGGATAATGACCCTGCAGCTCGCTGTCTGAGGCGGGGAGGGATTCAGTTTTTAAATTCTCTGTACTCTGCATCAATTGGCAGACCTTGTGGTTTTATACTCTCATTTATGGTGTTTTATTGCACACTCACCTTCTCTCTTGCTGCCGATCTCTCTCTTACCTTATTTCCTCTCATTGCTGTTTTCCTACTATCTCTCCTTTTCTTGCTCCCGCCGCACTTTCTTCTCTATTCTTTCCATTCATCATTTTTTTAAATGTAACCTTTACAGTGAGGGAAAAAAGTATTTGATCCCCTGCTGATTTTGTACGTTTTCCCACTGACAAAGGAATGATCCGTCTATAATTTTAATGGTAGGTTTATTTCAACAGTGAGAGACAGAATAACAACAACAAAAAATCCAGAAAAACACATGTCAAAAATGTTATAAATTGATTTGCATTTTAATGACGGAAAATAAGTATTAGATAAGTATAGGACTATTCTCATGTGTCTGTCAAGTCCAGACCTGTGTTTTATAGTATGTCTGTGCATTTGTATGCGTATCCATATATATACATGTGTTTGTGTTTCGCTGACTGCCTGTGGATATATTCTGCTGTTGACAGAGTGATGGGCAGAGTGGGTGAACTAGCACAGTTGCCCACGTACAGTACTGTAGTGTAGCTTCCCTCCCTCCTATCTGCTCCACAAGCTTCACATCGATTCAGATAAGACTAGGTTGATAGGAGATTGTGTTTTGCTCTGTTCTGTTCTCACTTTCTCTCTCTTTTTCTCTCTCCATCACAGGCGTGTTGTCACTCTATAATATCTTCTGTCTTCATTTCATCCGTCCATCTCTCGTTTTTCTTTTCCTTTGCCTTTGGCACTCCATCTATCTAGGCTCCACTCCATCTATCTAGCCTCCACTCCATCTATCTAGCCTCCACTCCATCTATCTAGCCTCCACTCCATCTATCTAGCCTCCACTCCATCTATCTAATCTCCACTCCATCTATCTAGCCTCCACTCCATATATCTAGCCTTCCTCTCCATCTTTCTAGCCTTCCACTCCATCACTCTGGCCTTCCACTCCATCTCTCTGGCCTTCCGCTCCATCTCTCTGGCCTTCCACTCCATCTCTCTGGCCTTCCTCTCCATCTATCTAGTCTTCCACTCCATCTCTCTGGCCCTCCACTCCATCTCTCTAGCGTTCCACTCCATTTCTCTAGCGTTCCACTCCATCTCTCTGGCCCTCCACTCCATCTCTCTAGCCCTCCACTCCATTTCTCTAGCGTTCCTCTCCATTTCTCTAGCGTTCCTCTCCATTTCTCTAGCGTTCCTCTCCATTTCTCTAGCGTTCCTCTCCATTTCTCTAGCGTTCCTCTCCATTTCTCTAGCGTTCCTCTCCATTTCTCTAGCGTTCCTCTCCATTTCTCTAGCGTTCCTCTCCATCTCTCTAGCGTTCCTCTCCATTTCTCTAGCGTTCCTCTCCATTTCTCTAGCGTTCCTCTCCATTTCTCTAGCGTTCCTCTCCATTTCTCTAGCGTTCCTCTCCATTTCTCTAGCGTTCCTCTCCATTTCTCTAGCGTTCCTCTCCATTTCTCTAGCGTTCCTCTCCATCTATCTGGTCTTCCACTCCATCTCTCTGGCCTTCCTCTCCATTTCTCTAGCGTTCCACTCCATTTCTCTAGCGTTCCACTCCATCTATCTAGCCTCCACTCTAACTCTCTAGCCTTCCACTCCGTCTCTCTGGCCTTCCACTCCGTCTCTCCGGCCTCTCTCCCTGCTAGTCTATTATCTTACTGGAAAGGCTGGAGCTCCAGTGGTCGGTCATCTCTCCCATTCCTCATTATTCCCCTATTCTCTACCAACACTTTGTGTCACTGAGGACGTAAGTGATCTCTCTTTCTCTCTGTCTCTGTCTCTCTCTGTCTCTCTCTGTCTCTCTCTGTCTCTCTCTGTCTCTCTCTCTCTCTCTCTACCATATGTTTACATTGCCAAAGCAAGTGAAATAGATAATAAACAATAAAAAATGAACAGAAAACATTACACTCACAAACGTTTCAAAGGAATGGAGACATTTCAAATGTCATATTATGGCTATATATAGTGTTGTAACGATGTGCAAATAGTTAAAGTACAAAAGGAATAAAGATAAATATGGGTTGTATTTACAATGGTGTTTGTTCTTCACTGGTTGCCTTTCTCACAGATCTTGCTGTTGTGGTGGCACACTGGTATTTTACTCAATAGATATGGGAGTTTATCAAAATTGGATTTGTTTTTAGAATTCTTTGTGGGTCTGTGTAATCTGAGGGAAATATGTGTCTCTAATATGGTCATACATTTGGCACGAGGTTAGGAAGTGCAGCTCAGTTTCCACCTCATTTTGTGGGCAGTGTAAGAGCCAGGTCTGCCTACGGCGGCCTCTCTTAATGTCACGTCCTGACCAGGGTTATTTGTCATTGTAGTTTGGTCAGGGTGTGGCAGGGGGTGTTTGTTTTGTGTGTTTTTGGTTTATGTTCTATGTGTTTATCTAGTTTTCTATTTCTATGTTGGGTCTTTGGCAATGACCTCCAATTAGAGGCAGCTGGTTGTCGTTGTCTCTAATTGGAGGCCATATTTAGTTGGGTTTGTTTTCTCTTGTGTTTTGTGGGTGGTTATTTTCTGTATAGCCTGTGTTGCCTTACGGAACTGTTTTCGTTGTCTGTTTATTTTTTTGTGTGTTTTCTTGAATAAATTAAGAAGATGAGCACTTTACCCGCTGCGACTTGGTCCAATCCTTACGACGCCCATGACACTTAATAGCAAGGCTATGCTCACTGAGTCTGTACATAGTCAGCGCTTTCCTTAAGTTTGGGTCAGTCACAGTGGTCAGGTATTCTGCCAAAGTGTACTCTTTGTTTAGGGCCAAATAGCATTCTAGTTTGCTGTTTTTTTGTTAATTCTTTCCAATGTGTCAAGTAATTATCTTTTTGTTTTCTCATGATTTGGTTTGGTCTAATTGTGTTCCTGTTCTGGGGCTCTGTGGGATCTGTTTGTGTTTGTGAACAGAGCCCCAGGACCAGCTTTCTTGGGGGACTCTTCTCTAGGTCAATCTATATGTAGGTGATGTCTTTGTTATGGAAGGTTTTGAAATCGCTTCCTTTTAGGTGGTTGTAGAATTTAACGTTTCTTTTCTGGATTTTGATAATTAGCGGGTATCGGCCTAATTCTGCTCTGCATGCATTATTTGGTGTTTTACGTTGTACACAGAGGATACTTTGGGTGTTTGTCCCATTTTGTGAATTATTGGTTGGTGAGCTGACCCCAGACTTCACAACTATAAAGGGCAATGGGTTCTATAACTGATTAAAGTATTTTTAGCCAGATCCTAATTGGTATGTTGAATTTTCTGTTCCTTTTGATGGGGTAGAAGGCCCTTCTTGCCTTGTATCTCAGATCGTTCACAGCTTTGTGGAAGTTACCTGTGGTGCTGATGTTTAGGTCGAGGTATGTATAGTTTTTTGTGTGCTCTATGGCAACGGTGTCTAGATGGAGTTTGTATTTGTGGTCCTGGCAGCTAAACCTTTTTTGGGACACCCTTGTTTTTGTCTTACTGAGATTCACTGTCAGGGCCCAGGTCTGACATAATCTGTGCAGAAGATCTAGGTGCTGCTGTAGAACCTCCTTCTTTGGGGACAGAAGCACCAGATCATCAAACAGTAGACATTTAACTTCAGATTCTAGTAGGGTGAGACTGGGTGCTATAGACTGTTCTAGTGCCATCACCAATTCGTTGATATATATGTTGAAGAGGGTGGGGCTCAAGCTGCATCCCTGTCTCACCTCACAGCCCTATAGACAGAAATATTTGTGTTTTTTGCCTATTTTTACCGCACACTTGTTGATTGTTTACATGGATTTTATAACGTCATATGTGTTTCCCCCAACACCGCTTTCCATCAATTTGTATAGCAGAACCTCATGGCAAACTTAGTCAAAAGTTGTTGTTTATTATATCAACAAAGCATGAGAAGACTTTGCTTTTGTTTGTTTGTCAATTAAGGTGTGCAGGGTGAATATGTGGTCTGTCGTACAGTAATTTGGTAAAAAGCCAATTTGACATTTGCTCAGTACATTGTTTTCGTTGACGAAATGTACAAGTCTGTCACGATTCCCACCGACGGTGGCGCCCCCTCCTGCTCGGGTGGCGCTCGGCGGTCGTCGTCACCGGCCTATTAGCTGCCACCGATTCCCTTTTGCTTTTCCCTTTTTTTATTTTTGTGACACCTGTGGTCAATTAGCCATTAGAGGGGCTATTTAGTTTAGCTGGCCCGCTCCTGTTCGTGCGGGATTGATGATTGTTTCTTTGACAGACGGCTTATGTTCGTGTCGACGTTGTTTGACGCCGTATGTACTTTCTCCCCTGTGTGTGGGAACATTTGTTTTTTGTGTGAGTGTATATTAAAAACACCACTACCCTGTGTTCGCTGCTTCCTGCGCCTCATTCCTCCTCCACGATTACCAAGCCGTAACAGAATCCCGCACCCAGATAAAAGGCATGGAATCAGCGGGAGCAGCGGCCACTCCTCTGCCCTCGATGGAGGAACGCGTACTCCACCACACGACAGTCCTCCATCGCATCGGATCGGCAATGGACCAGATGATAGAGAGGATGGACCGATGGGAGAGAAGTGGTATCCTCTCTCCACCTCCACCTCCCCCGATACAGCCATCTTCGCCCCCCATGACGTCTGGCTCTGGCGCGCTTCGTTTGGCGCTCCCGAGGGAGTACGATGGGGCGGCGGCTGGGTGCCAGGGATTTTTGCTCCAGCTTGAGCTGTACCTGGCCACCGTCAGACCTGCTCCCACGGGGGAGGAGAGCGTGAGTGCCCTCGTTTCCTGCCTGACGGGCCGAGCTCTGGAGTGGGCTAATGCGGTCTGGAACGGTCCAGACTCGGCGAGGGACCACTACCCAGAGTTCACCCGCCGCTTTCGGGCCGTGTTCGACCACCCTCTGGAAGGAAGAGTGACGGGTGAACGGCTGTTCCACCTCAGGCAGGAGACGAGGAGTGCCCAGGACTTCGCGCTGGAGTTCAGGACCTTGGCTGCTGGGGCGGGGTGGAACGACAGGGCCCTCACAGACCACTACCGCTGCAGTCTCCGGGCGGACGTCCGCAGGGAGCTGGCCTGTCGGGACACAGCTCTGTCCCTGGACGAGCTCATAGATATGTCCATACGACTGGATAATTTGCTGGCTGCCCGCGGGCGTTCGGAGAGGGTCCTGCCCGTTCCACCCCCGTGCACCCCCGCCCCTACCCCTATGGAGGTAGGGGGGGGCCGTGCAAAGGGGCACCGGAGGAGGTGGCTCCTCCTGCACCAGCTGTGGTCGGAGAGGACACACGGCCGACCGGTGCTGGAGGAGCCAGTCTGGGAGTCGAGATGGCAGGCAGAACACTTCTCGGTCACCTCAGGTGAGTCAGCACCAGATTCACCCAGAACCCCCTGTTGGTCACGTGTTTTTACCTGTTTTGTTTACTAAATTTTTTCCCTCTTGCCCAGCTAGTCGATTCAGGCGCAGCTGGGAATTTTATGGACCGTGGACTTGCCATTAAGCTGGGCATTCCGCGGGTGCCGATAGATTCCCCTTTCCCTGTGCACTCCCTAGATAGCCGGCCATTAGGGTCAGGGTTAGTCAGGGAGTCTACGGTGCCACTGGACATGGTAACGCAGGGGAATCATAAGGAACGCATTAGTTTTTTCCTTATTGATTCGCCTGCGTTTCCGGTGGTGCTGGGGGTCCCCTGGCTGGCTGGTCACAATCCCCGTATTTCGTGGAAACAGGGGGTTCTCCAGGGGTGGTCAGAGGAGTGTTCAGGTAGGTGTCTAGGAGTTTCCATAGGTGCCACGTCGGTGGAGAGTCCAGACCAGGTGTCCACCGTGCGCATTCCCCCTGAATACGCCGATTTGGCGATCGCTTTTTGTAAAAAGAGGGCGACTAAATTACCACCTCATCGACAGGGGGATTGTGCGATAGATCTCCAGGTTGACGCTGCGCTTCCCAGGAGTCACGTGTACCCCTTGTCACAGGAGGAGACTGCGGCTATGGAGACATATGTCACGGAATCCCTGGGACAGGGGTACATTCGGCCCTCCATCTCACCCGCTTCCTCGAGTTTCTTTTTTGTGAAGAAAAAGGAGGGAGGTCTGCGTCCGTGCATTGATTACCGAGGTCTAAACGCTATTACGGTGGGGTTTAGTTACCCACTACCTCTCATCGCTACGGCGGTGGAATCATTTCACGGAGCACAGTTCTTCACAAAACTGGATCTCAGGAGCGCGTATAATCTGGTGCGTATCAAGAAGGGAGACGAGTGGAAAACCGCCTTTAGTACCACATCAGGCCATTATGAGTGCCTCGTCATGCTGTATGGGTTGAAAAATGCTCCAGCCGTCTTTCAATCCTTTGTTGACGAGATTCTCAGGGACCTGCACGGGCAGGGCGTGATAGTCTATATCGATGACATTCTGATATATTCCGCCACCCGCTCTGCGCATGTGTCCCTGGTGCGCAAGGTGCTTGGTAGACTGCTGGAGCATGACCTATACGTTAAGGCTGAGAAGTGTGAGTTTTCCAAACGAGCCGTCTCCTTTCTGGGTTATCGCATTGGAGTGATGGAGTGTGACCGCGTTAAGGCCGTGCGTAATTGGCCGACTCCAACCACGGTGAAGGAGGTGCAGCGGTTTTTAGGCTTTGCCAATTACTACCGGAGGTTTATCTGGGGTTTTGGCCAGGTAGCGGCTCCCATTACCTCACTGCTGAAGGGGGGGCCGGTGCGTTTGCGATGGTCGACGGAGGCGGACGGAGCCTTCAAGAAGTTGAAGACGCTGTTCACCGACGCACCCGTGTTGGCGCACCCGGACCCGTCTTTAGCGTTCGTAGTGGAGGTGGACGCGTCCGAGGCTGGGGTGGGTGCCGTGCTATCACAGCGCTCGGGTGTGCCATTGAAACTCCGCCCCTGCGCTTTCTTTTCGAAGAAGCTCAGTTCGGCGGAGCGTAACTACGATGTGGGGGACAGGGAGTTGCTAGCAGTGGTCAAAGCTCTGAGGGTGTGGCGGCACTGGCTTGAGGGGGCTAAACACCCCTTTCTCATCTGGACCGACCACCGAAACCTGGAGTACATCCGGGCAGCGAGGAGACTGAATCCACGTCAGGCGAGGTGGGCCATGTTCTTCGCCCGGTTTAGGTTTACCATCTCCTATAGACCGGGTTCCCTGAATACTAGGGCCGACGCGCTGTCCCGTCTCTATGACACGGAGGACCAGCCCATCGATCCAACTCCCATCATGTGGTATGGGAGGTGGACGCGGACATCGAGCGGGCATTGGTGTTAGAACCTGCGCCTGCGCAGGTGCCCTTGGGGCGCATGTATGTGCCGCTCGGTGTTCGTGATCGTTTGATTCGGTGGGCGCACACGCTACCCACTGCGGGTCATCCTGGTGAGGCGAGGACAGTGCGGAGTCTAAGGGGGAAGTACTGGTGGCCCACCTTAGCTAAGGACGTGAGGTCCTATGTCTCTTCCTGTTCGGTGTGTGCCCAGAGTAAGGCTCCTAGGCATCTACCAAGAGGGAAGTTACAGCCCCTCCCCGTTCCACAACGACCATGGTCGCACCTGTCCATCGACTTCCTGACAGATCTTCCCCCCTCTCAGGGGAACACGGCGATTCTGGTGGTTGTGGATCGGTTCTCTAAGTCCTGCCGTCTCCTCCCATTGCCCGGTCTCCATACGGCCCTGCAGACTGCGGAGGCCCTATTTACCCCCGTCTTCCGGCACTACAGGGTGCCGGAGGACATTGTCTCTGATCGAGGTTCCCAGTTCACATCCAGGGTCTGGAAAGCGTTTATGGAGCGGCTGGGGGTCTCGGTCAGTTTGACCTCCGGTTATCACCCCGAGAGCAATGGGCAGGCGGAGAGGGTGAACCAGGAGGTGGGCAGGTTCCTGAGGTCGTATTGCCAGGACCGGCCAGGGGAGTGGGCGAGGTATATTCCCTGGGCTGAGTTAGCCCAGAACTCACTTCGCCACTCCTCTACTAACATATCACCCTTTCAGTGTGTGTTAGGTTACCAGCCGGTCCTGGCACCATGGCACCGGAGCCAGACCGAGGCTCCTGCGGTGGAGGACTGGGTCCAGCACTCCAAGGAGACCTGGAGAGCCGTCCAGGACTCACTAAAGGAGGCCAGTGCGCGGCAGAAGAGGAGTGCTGACCGCCACCGCAGTGAGGCGCCCGTGTTCGCACCGGGAGACAGGGTCTGGCTCTCGACCCGGAACCTGCCCCTCCGCGTGCCCTGCCGGAAGCTGGGGCCGCAGTGTGTGGGGCCCTTCAAAGTCCTGAGGAGGATAAACGAGGTGTGTTATCGGTTGCAACTCCCTTCCTATTACCGTATTAACCCCTCGTTTCATGTGTCTCTCCTCAGGCCGGTGGTAGCTGGTCCCCTTCACGAAGATGAGGTGCCGGAGGTCCCTCCGCCCCCTCTGGACATCGGGGGGTCCCCGGCGTACAGCATAAGGGCCATACTGGACTCGAGACGCCGGGCGAGGGGCCTACAGTACTTCGTTGACTGGGAGGGGTACGGCCCGGAGGAGAGGTGCTGGGTGCCGGCGGCGGACGTCCTGGACCCATCTATGTTGAGGGAGTTCCACCACCTCCGTCCGGATCGCCCTGCGCCTCGCCCTCCGGGTCGACCTCGAGGCCGGTGTCGGCGCGCTGTGGGAGCCGCGCGTCAGGAGGGGGGTACTGTCACGATTCCCACCGACGGTGGCGCCCCCTCCTGCTCGGGTGGCGCTCGGCGGTCGTCGTCACCGGCCTATTAGCTGCCACCGATTCCCTTTTGCTTTTCCCTTTTTTTATTTTTGTGACACCTGTGGTCAATTAGCCATTAGAGGGGCTATTTAGTTTAGCTGGCCCGCTCCTGTTCGTGCGGGATTGATGATTGTTTCTTTGACAGACGGCTTATGTTCGTGTCGACGTTGTTTGACGCCGTATGTACTTTCTCCCCTGTGTGTGGGAACATTTGTTTTTTGTGTGAGTGTATATTAAAAACACCACTACCCTGTGTTCGCTGCTTCCTGCGCCTCATTCCTCCTCCACGATTACCAAGCCGTAACAAAGTCTGCTGTTAATGATAATGCAGAGGATTTTCCCAATGTTGCTGTTGACACGTATCCCACAATAGTTATTGAGGTGAAATTTGTCTCCACTTTTGTGTATTAGGGTGATCAGTCCTTGGTTCCAAATATTGGGGAAGATCCCAGAGCTGAGGATGATGTTAAAGAGGTTAAGTACAGCCAATTGGAATTTGTGGTCTGTATATTTTATCATTTCATTGAGGATACCATCAACACCACAAGCCTTTTTGGTTTAGAAGGTTTGTATTTTGTCTTGTAGTTTATTCATTGTAATTGGAGAA
Organism: Salmo trutta; assembly: GCF_901001165.1. Taxonomy (NCBI): domain Eukaryota; kingdom Metazoa; phylum Chordata; class Actinopteri; order Salmoniformes; family Salmonidae; genus Salmo; species Salmo trutta. The sequence goes on along the minus strand of NC_042978.1, from coordinate 39,219,005 downwards.
TCCAGTGGGTTCTGTTAGTCTTTAGTAGTTTATTCTAAGATTTGTATTTGATCATTTATATGTTTTTGCTGTTTGTTCTTTGTTATAGAGCCAAAAACAGTGGAGAAGTGGTTTATCCATATTTATAAACTGGATGGTTCGAGCCCTGAATGCTGATTGGCTGACAGCCGCGGTATAGCACACCATATACCATGCGTATGACAAAACATTTATTTTGACTGCTTTAATTAGGTTGGTAACCCATTTATAATAGCAATAAGGCACCTCGGGGGTTTGTGATATATGGCCAATATACCACGGCTAAGGGCTGTGTTCAGGCACTCCCTGTTGTGTCATGCTTACGAACAGCCCTTAGCCGTGTTATACAGGCCTTATACCACACCCCCTCGTGCTTTATTGCTTAAATCTCCATCTCTCTCTCCCTCCATCTCCCCGTATCTCTAATCCTTCTGAAGGACCCTGCTGTGGTAGTTAAGTGTTTTTTTCTCCATTACATACAAACCCTCCCTCCCCCTTCCACTTACCCCTACTCCCTCATCCTCCCCCTCCCTCCTACCCCCTCATCCTCCCCCTCCCTCCCACCCCCTCATCCTCCCCCTCCCTCCTAACCCCTCATCCTCCCCCTCCCTCCCTCCCACCCCCTCATCCTCCCCCTCCCTCCTACCCCCCTCATCCTCCCCTCCCTCTCACCCCCTCATCCTCCCCCTCCCTCCCCCCACCCCTCATCCTCCCCCTCCCTCCCCCCCCCATCATCCTCCCCCTCCCTCCCACCCCCTCATCCTCCCCCTCCCTCCTACCCCCTCATCCTCCCCCTCCCTCCCAACCCCTCATCCTCCCCCTCCCTCCCACCCCCTCATCCTCCCCCTCCCTCCTACCCCCTCATCCTCCCCCTCCCTCCCCCCCCCTCATCCTCCCCCTCCCTCCCTCCCACCCCCTCATCCTCCCCCTCCCTCCCACCCCCTCATCCTCCCCCTCCCTCCTACCCCCTCATCCTCCCCCTCCCTCCCACCCCCTCATCCTCCCCCTCCCTCCCTCCCACCCCCTCAACCTCCCCCTCCCTCCCACCCCCTCATCCTCCTCCTCCCTCCTTCCCCCCCTACTGCACATGCAGAGCCTCCAGAGCCTCTCAGAGTCGTGGTATTGTGGAGAGCCTATAAAGCTCTATTCCTGTGTTCTCTCAGAGGGTTAGTTCCTATGGTACCTTTTATGCTTTAGAATGCCGTTTCAGTTTCAACAAAGATGGAAAAAGAATGGCATTGACATGCAAGCTTTTACTGTAGCAAGGCCAGAGATACTGCTCTGCACTGTTTCCTAGAGCTAGGGCTGGGACTGCGGTACCCACTCACTTCTCAGAAATCTCTCTCTCTCTCTCTCTCTGAACATGTCTTAAAAGACTTGCCCATGATGTTTACCTAGAGGAATGTAGTGTCAATGGCATGACATGAATGTAGTTGTGCCAACAGGCACGCAAGGCCGTAGAAGCTATCCTACTGTCTATAATATTTATACATGCAGATTGAGTATCGTCTAACATGTCAGTGACAGGCACACACACACTGATTTATTCCAGCTCTCAGTCAGTGACAATAAATTAAACCTCATTTCTCAGCGTTAACAGCTTTATTTATGCCCTCCAATCACTCACCACACAGCACTCAATTCAAGACACATTAAGTCAGTCAGTTAAGCAGAAGGATCTACACCAGCGTGTCTGGAGAGATATGGCAGATAAGATGACTGAACAGAGAAAGCTGTTAGGAGTGATTGACTGACTGACTGACAACCTCAATGTTATCTTCTCAATCAATTTGCAAAGGGAAATGATTTATTACAAGCTGAACTGGCTTGATACAGTTTCTCTATTGGTTTAGCTCAGTGTGGGGAGCACACATGCTCTCAAAAAACAGTTGTTGTTAACACCTTCCAGAGTTTTATTTAGCAAACTAGCTCAAATACACTGCAAAATGTATTATTACTTTCATTTCAGATTAACCAAATGTATCCATGAAAGCTATAGACACCTGTCATCTGTTGATTAGCTCATATAGATAGCCCCCTCCCCCTCCCCTACTTCCTCCTCTCCTCTCCTCTCCTCTCCTCTCCTCTCCTCTCCTCTCCTCTCCTCTCCTCTCCTCTCCTTCTCTCGGCCTGGCCTCAGGTCTCTCCTGCAGAGACACCAGCTCCACACTCTCTCCCTTATTTGTCCTCTGCCTCTTGGTGGTCTTGAAATACAGATTGCTGGCCATGATGGTCGTCAAGAACGTCAGCAGCACTAAGACGTGTCTGATGATGAAGGCTGTCAGAGGAGAGGCTGGAACAGAAAAACATTTGCTAAGGGGATTGATTATCATCAGATTCCTCTGTGGAATATTTCTCAAAGTCTGTCAAAGTTAAAAGCCTGGTTGGTTCTCAGTTACCTGTGACAGCTCTCCGAGGAGCTCTCAGTGGAGAAGTTATGAGAGAAAACATAAATCGCATTAACACAGCTGTAGTTCCCTTGGTGGGACTCTGAGTCATCTGCAGCGGAGAAGAGGAAGACAACAGAGTGATTGACAGCTGACTTGGTCTGGGTTCTGTTGGAGACAGTGAACGAGAGGAGGAATGAGTCCTCCTGGGTACTGTGGCTGAGTGGAGCAGGTGATGGGGAAGCTGTGACCCCTGAACACATCTGGCCCCTGGTGTCACCTGGAGACCCCTCCCATTGAGACATTGAGAGAGATATTAAGCTGGAGCAGGAGATATGCTGTATATATTGCAACCAAAGACCATGTAACACACTCCCTGAGTGCAGACTCTGAGCCAACGTAGGTAACTGGGTTTACAGCCATCTTTAAATCAGATGTATCTTCAGGCTAATTTACAATTGAAAAAGCGGAGCCACACCCTAGCTGTGAACATACTACAGCTGCTTCCTTCATGGATAACCAAATGTCTCAAATTTTCCCACTCTCCTATTTTGTACTCTTCCAGTCTACCTACACAGTGACTGCCTCCTCCCACCAGCCTCAGATCATCAGGCTCTGAGCAGTTCAGTCCAACAGCGTTACCAGGGAGGCAGGTCTGCTCTTCTCTGGCTGAAGTGTTACAGTGCAGGAGAAGGGACTCATTGCCTTTACATTGGAACTCTTTAGCCCAGGTTGGAACCTCACCTTCTCCATAGAGCCCCCGCTGTAGCGCTGCAGGAGCCCCACAGCCAAGCTCCCGACAGACTACCTCTGCATCCTGCCAGTCAAAGTCAACTTTACACACTGAGGGCCAGCACTGATTGGATTTCACCTCCAGTCTCCCAGAGCAAAGACCAGCTCCATCCACGAGCCTCAAGGAGTCTGAACAGACCACAATGTCAATGGTATTGTAACCAAAAGAACCAAACTCGGCAGAGCTGACTCGACACTCCTCGAGAGTAGACTCAATGTCTGAACAACTAAACTGCTTAACGTTACAAATAAACCCCTTTTCCTTGCATCTCTCTCCAAATGGAAAATTGTAACGTGTATCTACAGCATTCCCACGGCCCAGCTCTCTACACAACATCTTTGCATCTTTCATGCCCCAGCCCCAGCCATGACTTGTCATCTCCCATCTGGATTACTGCAACTCGCTGTTGGCGGGGCTCCCTGCCTGTGCCATTAAACCCCTACAACTCATCCAGAACGCCGCAGCCCGTCTGGTGTTCAACCTTCCCAAGTTCTCTCACGTCATCCCGCTCCTCCGCTCTCTCCACTGGCTTCCAGTTGAAGCTCGCATCCGCTACAAGACCATGGTGCTTGCCTACGGAGCTGTGAGGGGAACGGCACCTCCGTACCTTCAGGCTCTGATCAGGCCCTACACCCAAACAAGGGCACTGCGTTCATCCACCTCTGGCCTGCTCGCCTCCCTACCTCTGAGGAAACACAGTTCCCGCTCAGCCCAGTCAAAACTGTTCGCTGCTCTGGCACCCCAATGGTGGAACAAGCTCCCTCACGACGCCAGGACAGCGGAGTCAATCACCACCTTCCGGAGACACCTGAAACCCCACCTCTTTAAGGAATACCTAGGATAGGATAAAGAAATCCTTCTAACCCCCCCCCCTTAAAAGATATTGATGCACTATTGTAAAGTGGTTGTTCCACTGGATATCATAAGGTGAATGCACCGATTTGTAAGTCGCTCTGGATAAGAGCGTCTGCTAAATGACTTAAATGTAAATGTAAATACTGCCGCTCATTCTCCTCCACTATTCCAGAGCAGGAGCTGGTCCCATTCACAAGTCTGACTGTGCTGGCTGGTGTATCTGAGGAGAAACAAACACCCAGGTCTCAATCCCTGATTACAGGGGAACAGAAGAATTCAAACAGTATGCCTCGCTATACAGTATACATATTTCACATTTCTTGGGCATGATTGCTTATGTGTATAACACAGCACACATGCATTAACTATCACGTATACTCCCTCTCCGGCCTCTAGGTCATCAGGCTGCTGATTATCCCACACACCTGTCACAATCGCCTCGCGCACCTGCGCCTCATGACACTCACCTGGACTCCATCACCTCCTTGATTATCTTCCCTATATCTGTCCCTCCCCTTGGTTCATTCCTCAGGTGTTATTGACTCTGTTTTCATGTTGATGCGTTGTTTGTGTTACGTGTTCATTGTTTCTTTTATTTATTAAGACAGTCACTCCCTGAACTTGCTTCCTGACACTCAGCGCACTCCTTACATTGACATCACACTTCCAGGTGTTGGCCTCATCAGACCTGTCCTCACAGTCAGCGTCTCCATCACACTTCCAGGTGTTGGCCTCATCAGACCTGTCCTCACAGTCAGCGTCTCCATCACACTTCCAGGTGTTGGCCTCATCAGACCTGTCCTCACAGTCAGCGTCTCCATCACACTTCCAGGTGTTGGCCTCGTCAGACCTGTCCTCACAGTCAGCGTCTCCATCACACTTCCAGGTGTTGGCCTCGTCAGACCTGTCCTCACAGTCAGCGTCTGCATCACACTTCCAGGTGTTGGCCTCGTCAGACCTGTCCTCACAGTCAGCGTCTCCATCACACTTCCAGGTGTTGGCCTCGTCAGACCTGTCCTCACAGTCAGCGTCTGCATCACACTTCCAGGTGTTGGCCTCGTCAGACCTGTCCTCACAGTCAGCGTCTGCATCACACTTCCAGGTGTTGGCCTCGTCAGACATGTCCTCACAGTCAGCGTCTCCATCACACTTCCAGGTGTTGGCCTCGTCAGACCTGTCCTCACAGTCAGCGTCTCCATCACATTTCCAGGTGTTGGCCTCATCAGACCTGTCCTCACAGTCAGCGTCTGCATCACACTTCCAGGTGTTGGCCTCGTCAGACCTGTCCTCACAGTCAGCGTCTCCATCACACTTCCAGGTGTTGGCCTCATCAGACATGTCCTCACAGTCAGCGTCTCCATCACACTTCCAGGTGAGGGGGATGCATCTTCCGTCGCCACACGGGGGAAACCTCCAGGGGAACTGGGGCTTCATGCAGCTGGATTTGTCCCAATTGTCCTCGCAGTCCATGGTTATACCTAGCACAGGTATATATCAGTATAACACAGCCCTAGATGCACTAGCACAGGTATATATCAGTATAACACAGCCCTAGATGCACTAGCACAGGTATATATCAGTATAACACAGCCCTAGATGCACTAGCACAGGTATATATCAGTATAACACAGCCCTAGATGCACTCGCACAGGTATATATCAGTATAACACTGAGTTGTACCCCCTTTTGCCCTCAGAACAGCAAACTTTGGGCTACTTGGTGAATTTGCAAGACAAGACATTGCGAGAATCAACCAGGTTTAGTGGAAGTATAAAATAGTATGAATTTACTTATCAAAATTAAAATCTCAATGTAAAAACATCCTTTTTACCTGTAAATGTTTGCTTCTTTTCTTTGGCAACTGTGGTTTAAGTGGGATAAATGCCTCCACTCTGTACATTATCTGGAACTAAGAAACTCGGGCAGTACTAAGTCGTCCATTATTTTCAGATAACGTACAAATCGTCAGTGTTTATCCCTTACATTTACAGTGCATTCGGAAAGTATTCAGACCCTTTCACTTTTTCCACATTTTGTTACGTTACAACCTTATTCTAATTTTTATTTGATTTTTTATCAATCTACACACAATACCCCATAATGACGAAGTGAATCAGGTTTTTAGAAATTTTTGCAAGTGTATTAAAAATGAAAAATACCTTCTTTGATTTACATAAGTATTCAGACCATTTGCTACTCGAAATGCAGCTCAGGTGCATCCTGTTGATCTTTGATCATCCTTGAGATGTTTCTACAACTTCATTGGAGTACACCTGTGGTAATTTTAATTGATTGGACATGATTTGGAAAGGCACACCTGTCTATATAAGGACCCACAGTTGACATTGCATGTCAGAGCAAAAACCAAGCCATGAGGTCGAAGAAATTGTCCGTAGAGCTCTGAGACAGGATTGTGTCGAGGTACATATCTGGGGAAGGGTACCATAACATTTCTGCAGCATTGAAGGTCCCCAAGAACACAGTGGCCTCCATCATTCTTAAATGGAGGAAGTTTGGACTCTTCCTAGAGCTTGTCACCCGGCCAAACTGAGCAATCGGGGGAGAAGGGCCTTGGTCAGGGAGGTGACCAAGAACCCGATGGTCACTCTGACAGAGCTCTAGAGTTCCCCTGTGGAGATGGGAGAACCTTCCAGAAGGAGAACCATTTCTGCAGCACTCCACCAATCAGGTCTTTATGGTACAGTGGCCAGACGGAAGCCACTTCTCAGTAAAAGGCACATGACAGCCCGCTTGCAGTTTGCCAAAAGGCAACGAAAGGACTCTGACCATGAGAAACAAGATTATCTGATCTGGTGAAACCAAATTGAACTCTTTGGCCTGAATGCCAAGCGTCACGTCTGGAGGAAATCAGGCACGTCTCATCACCTGGCCAAAACCATCCCTACGGTGAAGCATGATGGTGGCAGCATCATGCTATGGGGATGTTTTTCAGCGGCAGGGACAGGGAGACTTGTCAGGATCAAGGGAAAGATGAATGGAGCAAAGTAAAGCGAGATCCTTGATGAAAACCTGCTCCAGAGCTTTCAGGACCACAGACTGGGGCGAAGGTTCACCTTCCAACAGGACAACTACCCTAAGCACACAGCCAAGACAATGCAGGAGTGGCTTCGGGACAGGTCTCTGAATGCCCTTGAGTGGCCCAGCCAGAGCCCGAACTTGAACCTGATCAAACTTCTCTGGAAAGACCTGAAAATAGCTGTCCATCGACACTCCCCATCCAACCTGACAAAGCTTGAGAGGATCTGCAGAGAAGAATGGGAGAAAGTGCCAAGCTTGTAGTGTCATTCCCAAGAAGAGTCAAGGCAGTATTCGCTGCCAAAGGTGCTTCAACAAAGTACTGAGTAAAGGGTCTGAATACTTATGTAAATGTAATAATGACGTGTTTTTTCTTTGTCATTATGGGGTATTGTGTGTAGATTGATGAGAGAAAAAAGCAATTTAATCCATTTTAGAATAGGGCTGTAACAAAATTCAGAACAAGTCAAGGGGTCTGAATCCTTTCCGAATGGAATGCACTGTAAGAGTAGAATTGTATAAAAATGATTTACAGCTGTAATGGCTGCCAAAGGTGCTTCCATCAAGTATTAACTCTGGGGTGTGAAGACATGCGCAATCAATACATATTTTTTTCATTTGGAAAATGTGCTATAATCTTTCTTTCACATTGTAAATAAGGTATTTCTGTTTTTTATTTTAAATAGGTTTGCACCTTTTAGAATAAGGCTGTAAAATGTGAAAAAAGTCAAGGGGTCTGAATACTTTCCGAATGCACTGCATATCAGAATAACACAGGTATATCAGGTATATCAGTGAAACAGCATCATACCTGCATTCCAAGACGGGATTATCAATTGTGGTGGCTAATTTCTCCATTACCAAATGAGGAGAGTTACAAACTTCACACACCAGTCAGAGTTGTACTTAACTCCATCTTTAATAATTAAGAGCTTTGGCAAAAGCACTTTGACTTTCAATGATGCGCTATCTCTAATGAACCATTGAAAAGTGACAACACAAAAGTACAAAGATCTTTTATAGCCAAGATACACCCCTCTCAACGTACATGACGAACCACAGATACATAGAATGGGTCACAAGGTTAAGTTTTGTATGATAGGTATCAATAAAACATAGCAGACAGCAACTGCTGTGTCAACAGTTTTCATTGTATAGACCAGTGTCTGGTCCTCCTACTCCAAACTGGAACCGTCTCTCCCTGGTATGGTGTAGAACAGAAACACCATCTCATCCAATGGCATAAATCAATTGACAACTCTAGATACTCCCATCTCAAGTAAACCCCCTCTTGACTCCACTCCTGGTCAAGCTCACTGAGGGGAGTGAGCCTCTAGGTCATACACTATCCCAAGATAAGTGCAACATCAGAGATGACATACAATGGTCCAAACACTGCCATACACCTTCCCCCAATGCCAAAGGAGGGAGTGACTTGCGCACAGACATTGTGGAGACAAGTAATTGGTTCCCCATTAATCACGCCATCCCTTCACATGGTTTAACAGAGACATTCACATATGACAAGTATCTCACATAAGCATATTATGCAAATAAAACATCTTAATTATCTATGTTACCCAACTAATTCTGATTCATCTGCCACACAATATAAATGCAGGTATCTGTCTTTAATTGGGGCACAAGCTGTGTTAGCTTGCTGACTGAAGAGTTAACTGAAGAGTGCAGCGTATAAACCTCTTATCTTCTTACATTGACTGTAGTAGAGTGGAGTTGATTTCATATCACCTCTTATATCTTCTTACATTGACTGTAGTAGAGTGGAGTTGATTTCATATCACCTCTTATATCTTCTTACATTGACTGTAGTGGAGTTGATTTCATATCACCTCTTATATCTTGTTACATTCTCATTTTCTCATACTAATAACCATCAACATTTTCTCACTCACAGCTCTCACAGCTAATCAGTGATCAGCGATGAAAACCAAAGGAAATAGCTCAGAAAGCAGCCACTGCGTTTCCAACTGTCTGAGAAATTCTCATAGAGAATGTTTTTGTTGATTTACATACAGTACCAGTCAAAAGTTTGGACACAGCTACTCATTCAAGGGTTTTTCTTTATTTTTACTATTTTCTACATTGAAGAATAATAGTGAAGACATCAAAACTATGAAAAAACACATATGGTATCATGAAGTAATAAAAAAAGTGTTAAACAAATCTAAATATATTTTATATTTGAGATTCTTCAAATTCTTCTCTCAACCACCTTCATGAGGAATGCTTGTCCAACAGTCTTGAAGTTTCCAACCCAATTATATTAATTTGGGGACAGGTCGGAAAGCATTTGCCATTTATTCCAATTTAGGTTGCTAGCTTGCACTTGCTAGCTAATTTGTCCTATTTAACTAGCTTGCTGTTGCTAGCTAATTTGCCTGGGATATAAACATTGAGTTGTTATTTTACCTGAAATGCACACGGTCCTCTAATCCTCACATAAAACGGTCAACCGAATCTTTTCTGGTTATCTCTCAGGCTTTTTCTTCTCTTGACTTTACATTGCGATTGGCAACTTTCATAAATTAGGTGCATTACCGCCACCGACCTCGTTCGTCTTTCAGTCACCCACGTGGGTATAACCAATGAGGAGATGGCACGTGGGTACCTACTTCTATAAACCAATGAGGAGATGGGAGAGGTTGATGTTGAGATGTGTCTTTTACTTGAATTCTGTGAAGCATTTATTTGGGCTGCAATTTCTGAGGCTGGTAACGCTAATGAACTTATCCTCTGCAACAGAGGTAACTCTGGGTCTTCCATTCCTGTGACGGGCCTCATGAGAGCCAGTTTCATCATTGTGCTTGATGGTTTTTGCGACTGCACTTGAAGAAACGTTAAAAGTTCTTGAAATGTTCCGGATTGACTGATCTTCATGTCTTAAAGTAACAATGGACTGTCGTTTCTCTTTGCTTATTTGAGGTGTTCTTGCCATAATATGGACTTGGTCTTTTACCAAATAGGGCTATCTTCTGTATACCACCTCTACCTTGTCACAACTGATTGTCTCAAACGCATTAAGGAAAGAAATTCCATAAATTAACTTTAAACAAGGCACACCTGTTAATTGAAATTCATTCCAGGTGACTACCTCATGAAGCTGGTTGAGAGAATGCCAAAGGTTTGCATAGCTGTCATGAAATTGTGGCTACTTTGAAAAATCTCAAGTATAAAATATATTTTGATTTGTTTAACACTTTTTTAGTTACTACATGATTTCATGTGTTATTTCATAGTTTTGATGTCTTCACTATTATTCTACAATGTAGAAAATAGTAAAAAATAAAGAAAAACCCTTGAATGAGTAGATGTGTCCACACTTTTGACTGGTACTGTATATCACCGAAGAAGACCTAGAAAAACCAATGCCTGACAAACTTTTAGTGACCAGTGACATTGTCATCGATCCTTTCATTTGTATAATACCAAATGACTGTCTTGAGCTATACATCTTCGCAGTTTTTAGTGAACTTGATGTTTGTATGTGACCTACAGGATTACTCACCTAAGGACTGAACTTTTATGAAGGTTTTCGAGTATTTTTTGCAAGGATGTGTTTTGTTTTGTTTGTTTGAGACAAAATCTGAATATTCTAATAGTCTTGCAAAATCAAAGTTTGACAGTTGTGTTAATTCTATTGAGACCATGTTACCTTGTACTAAACCAATTGAGAAAAACTGCAAGGCCATTCATCTGGGAGGTACAAGAGGGACTCAGGGGAAACCCCCTCTTAGACATGCTCAGTGGTACATGCCAGTTGGAGAACATCTTGTTTTGGAGCAAGTCAAGTGAGGAAAAGGGGGGTGCTTGCTTCTGTGGTTGGATCTCTCATCAACTCAAAAACAAGAGAGTGATGTTCTTCATCATCAGGCTGCTTCTCTCTGTTCTATCTTCTGAAATCAGCTGCCGTTGAAAACAAGGACTTTGGTTCCCCTTAGTGGCCAAAGTAGTCAATCTGAAAGATGTAAGTGTGCTGGACATATCAATCAACATATAATCTCATCTTCATCAAAAGTACTTTTTCTCTCTCTCTAGGACAGTAAAGGGCCTCCAGACTGTGGTCTTAGTGAGTACTCCTGTACGCTTGGTGTCGACCTACGGCGGGGACGCAGACGGTTCTCTGGCAACCTGCAGCTGCCCCCGTTGTCGTGGCGACAGGCAGAGAGGTCACGGACCCCTGACGATGACTGGGTCGTCCGACCCACCTTCCTCCCCTTCTGCGCCCCGCCCCGTATCGACATCACACCTGTCGACCCCGAGTGGTGAGCACACACACACACACACACACACACACACACACACTCCACTTTCTTCCATTATATTCCTAACTAAACTCCTATGGTGATAATGTAGATCCATTCAAAACCCAGAGAGACCAACTGTACCATTTCATACAATGACTCCCATCGCCACCATTTCTTACCCACTGATTTTTTTTCACCTTTATTTAACTAGGCAAGTCAGTTAAGAACAAATTCTAATTTTCAGTGACAGCCTAGGAACAGTGGGTGAACTGCCTTGTTCAGGGGCAGAACAACAGATTTTTACCTTGTCAACTCGGGGATTCAATCTTGCAACCTTTCGGTTACTAGTCCAACGCTCTAACCAGTAGGCTACCTGCCACCCCACATACCTACAGTTGGTTCTCTGGCCCATTTACCATGTCGTATCATAGCCCTATCAACGCCAATAAGGCCTGATTGGAGTGAATATCCTGACGTTGATGGTTATACACTATATTATTAGTCAGTGGGAGCTGGTGGTTCAGTATCTGAGGAATCATCTGTAGAGGGAACATTGCTGAGAGAGAGGCTGAGAGAGACAGAGAGAAAAAAGAGAGGGAGAGAGAAAGAAAGAGAGAGGCAGGGAGAGAGAGAGAGAGAATGAGAGAGAGAGCCCCAGGACAGCAACACAATCAAATCATGAGAAAACAAAAAGATAATTACTTGACACATTGGAAAGAATTAACAAAAAAACTGAGCAAACTAGAATGCTATTTGGCCCTAAACAAAGAGTACACAGTGGCAGAATACCTGACCACTGTGACTGACCCAAACTTAAGGAAAGCTTTGACTATGTACAGACTCAGTGATCATAGCCTTGCTATTGAGAAAGGCCGCCGTAGGCAGACCTGGCTCTCAAGAGAAGACAGGATATGTGCACACTGCCCACAAAATGAGGTGGAAACTGAGCTGTACTTTCTAACCTCCTGCCAAATGTATGACCATATAAAAGACACATATTTCCCTCAGATTACACAGACCCACAAAGAATTCGAAAACAAATCCAATTTTGATAAACTCCCATATCTACTGGGTGAAATATCAGTGTGCAATCACAGCAGCAAGATTTGTGACCTGTTGCCACGAAAAAAGGGCAACCAGTGAAGAACAAACACCATTTATGTTTATCTATTTTCCTTTTTGTACTTTATTTGCACATCGTTACAGCACTGTATATAGACATAATATGACATTTGAAATGTCTTTATTCTTTTGAAACTTTTGTGAGTGTAATGTTTAAGGTTAGTTTTTAATTGTTTATTGAACTTTTGTTTATTATCTATTTCACTTGCTTTGGCAATGTAAACATATGTTTCCGATGCCAATAAAGCCTCTTGAATTTGATTTAATTGAAATGTAATTATGAGACAGAGCAGGAGAGAGAGAATGAGAGAGAGAGAGAGAGCAGGAGAGAGAGACTGGCTGATTGAGAGGGAGAGAGAGACAAGCTGAGAGAGAGAGGGAGAGAGAGCAGGAGAGAGAGACATGCTGAGAGAGAGAGACCTCAATGACCACCCTTACAAAGGGTAAGAGAAGGGTTAGCGAGAGTGCTTGGCAGTTGAGAGTGAGATGCACACACACGTGTACATGCACAAGCACAATCACAGGGACACACACGTACACACACACACACAGCTGACTTAATTAGCTTTGATTAGCTCGTTAACTGAATTCGTATCTGGATTTGACACTCCTGGACTCCAGGCTCTGGTTCATTGTGTGTGTCCCTGTGTGCGTGGATGTGTGGTCTGTGTCGTGTGTGTGTGTGTGTGTGTGCACACCCCTGCAAGCCTTGCAGGCAAGCAGGGTGTGTGTGGACACACCATGCTTGAGTCTTTCCCTGGAGCAGGTGTGGGGTCTACTGTTTTCTAGCTCTAACAATGAGCTCAGAGTCAGACTGAACTTCCTCTACAGCAGTTTGCCCAGTATTATTTGGTAAGTTTCCATGGTACAGTGGTTACTGCTTGAACACTGAGACAGGAGGTTCCTAAAGAGCACACTACATTTCAGGAACAGTTTAGTACCCAGTCTACCCAGAGAGTAGTTTAGTACCCAGTCTACCCAGAGAGTAGTTTAGCGCCCAGTCTACCCAGAGAGTAGTTTGGTGCCCAGTCTACCATGAGAGTAGTTTAGTGCCCAGTCTACCCAGAGAGGAGTTTGGTGCCCAGTCTACCCAGAGAGTAGTTTAGTGCCCAGTCTACCCAGAGAGTAGTTTAGTGCCCAGTCTACCCAGAGAGTAGTTTAGTGCCCAGTCTACCCAGAGAGGAGTTTAGTGCCCAGTCTACCCAGAGAGGAGTTTGGTGCCCAGTCTACCCAGAGAGTAGTTTAGTGCCCAGTCTACCCAGAGAGGAGTTTAGTGCCCAGTCTACCCAGAGAGGAGTTTGGTGCCCAGTCTACCATGAGAGTAGTTTGGTGCCCAGTCTACCATGAGAGTAGTTTAGTGCCCAGTCTACCCAGAGAGTAGTTTAGTGCCCAGTCTACCCAGAGAGGAGTTTGGTGCCCAGTCTACCCAGAGAGTAGTTTAGTGCCCAGTCTACCCAGAGAGGAGTTTGGTGCCCAGTCTACCCAGAGAGTAGTTTGGTGCCCAGTCTACCATGAGAGTAGTTTAGTGCCCAGTCTACCCAGAGAGCAGTTTGGTGCCCAGTCTACCCAGAGAGTAGTTTGGTGCCCAGTCTACCCAGAGAGGAGTTTGGTGCCCAGTCTACCCAGAGAGTAGTTTGGTGCCCAGTCTACCCAGAGAGTGTATGCTAGAGTTTCCTGTACTTTGCTGTTGTGTAAACTTGTCTCCTGTAGTAAGGTGTTGTGGTCCTATCCACTCAGACAAGAGGACACTGAAAGTCAGCTGATTTGGCATGTTGCCTGGAAAATTACCAGGTCGTTGCATATATGACCTGGTATTTAGTGTTGAATGTACTTTAATCAGATCATTTGAATGAACTTTGAGGATTTTCATTTGGAATAAACATTATTGAATGTGTGATTGGGATACGAAGCATGCTTTCCCACATTCTACCAGAAGAGGGCGGTGTTCATGTGAATTACATCTGTACTGTTTATTGTGATGTCAGACTTATTTTCTATTGAACAAGGTCATACTAGTTAGCAAGCATCTTTCTGTGGAATATCCCTTCTTATGCATACATAGATGCATACACACACACACACACACACACACACACACACACACACAGTTTTAATATGAGGGCTACTAACAATATTGATTTGCATATCTTGATCAAACCTAACCCAGTTAACCAGCCGGTATAGCTGGTGTGTTAGACTGTCAGACTGTCAGACTGTTATTTAAAATAATAAAAAAATGTTTTCAATTCTCTCCTTTATTTAACCAGGTAGGCCAGTTGAGAACAAGTTCTCATTTACGACTGCGAGCTGGCCAAGATAAAGCAAAGCAGTGTGACAAAAAAACAACAGAGTTACACATAGGATAAACAAAAGTACAGTCAATAACACAATATAAAAATCTATATACAGTGTGTGCAAATGGAGTAAGGAGGTAAGGCAATAAATAGGCCATAGTAGCGAAGTAATTACAATTTAGCAAATTAACACTGGAGTGATAGATGTGCAGATGATGATGTGAAATACTGGTGTGCAAAAGAGCAAAAAAGTACATGAAAAAACAATATGGGGATGAGGTAGGTACTTGGGTGGGCTATTTACCGATGGGCTATGTACAGCTGCGGCGATCCGTAAGCTGCTCAGATAGCTGATGCTTAAAGTTAGTGAGGGAGATATAAGTCTCCAACTTCAGCAATTTTTGCAATTCGTTCCAGTCACTGGCAGTAGAGAACTGGAAGGAAAGGCGGCCAAAGTGGGTGTTGGCTTTGGGGATGATCAATGAGATATACCTGCTGGAGCGCGTGCTACGGGTGGGTGTTGTTATGGTGACCAGTGAGCTGAGATAAGGCGGAGCTTTATCTAGCAAAGACTTATAGATGACCTGGAGCCAGTGGGTCTGGCGACGAATATGTAGCGAGGGCAAGCCAACGAGAGCATACAGGTCGCAGTGGTGGGTGGTATAAGGGGCTTTGGTGACAAAACGGATGGCACTGTGATAGACTGCATCCAGTTTGCTGAGTAGAGTGTTGGAGGCCATTTTGTAAATTACATCGCCGAAGTGGAGGATCGGTAGGGTAGTCAGTTTTACGAGGGTATGTTTGGCAGCGTAAGTGAAGGAGGCTTTGTTGCGAAATAGGAAGCCGATGCTAGATTTAATTTTGTATTGGAGATGCTTAATATGAGTCTGGAAGGAGAGTTTACAGTCTAGCCAGACACCTAGGTATTTGTAGTTGTCCACATATTCTAAGTCAGGACCGTCCAGAGTAGTGATGCTAGTCGGGCGGGCGGGTGTGGGCAGCGATCGGTTGAAGAGCATGCATTTAGTTTACTAGCGTTTAAGAGCAGTTGTGGGCCACGGAAGGAGAGTTGTATTGCAATGAAGCTCATTTGGACGTTTGTTAACACAGTGTCCAAAGAAGGGCCAGATGTATACAGAATGGTGTTGTCTGCATAGAGGTGGGTCAAGGAATCACCCGCAGCAAGAGCAACAAGAGCAACATCATACAGAGCAAAGAGTCGGCCTGAGAATTGAACCCTGTGGTACCCCCATAGAGACTGCCAGAGGTCCGGACAACAAGCCCTCCAATTTGACACACTAAACTCTATCTGAGAAGTACTTGGTGAACCAGGCAATGCAGTCATTTGAGAAACCAAGGTTGTTGAGTCTGCTGATAAGAATTTGGTGATTGACAGAGTTGAAAGCCTTGGCCAGGTCGATGAAGACGGCTGCACAGTACTGTCTTTTATTGATGGCGGTTATGATATCGTTTAGTACCTTGAGCCTGGCTGAGGTGCACCCGTGACCAGCTCAGAAAGCGGATTGCACAGCGGAGAAGGTACGGTGGGATTCGAAATGATCAGTGACCTGTTTGTTAACTTGGCTTTCGAAGACTTTAGAAAGGCAGGGCAGGATGGATATAGGTCTGTAACAGTTTGGGTCTAGAGTATCTCCCCCTTTGAAAAGGGGGATGACCGCGGCAGCTTTCCAGGCTTAAGGAACCTCGGACGATACGAAAGAGAGGTTGAACAGACCAGTAATAGGGGTTGCAACAATGGCGGCGGATAATTTTAGAAAGAGAGGGTCCAGATTGTCTAGCCCAGTTGATTTGTATGGGTCCAGGTTTTGCAGATCTTTCAGAACATTTGCTATCTGGATTTGGGTGAAGGAGAAGCTGGGGAGGCTTGGGAAAGTTGCTGTGGGGGGTGCAGAGCTGTTGGCCGGGGTTGGGGTAGCCAGGAGGAAAGCATGGCCAGCCATAGAGAAATTCCTTATTGAAATTCTCGATTATCGTGGATTTATCGGTGGTGACAGTGTTACCTAGCCTCAGTGCAGTGGGCAGCTGGGAGGAGGTGCTCTTACTCTCCATGGACTTTACAGTGTCCCAGAACGTTTTGGAGTTAGAGCTACAGGATGCAAATTTCTGTTTGAAAAAGCTAGCCTTTGCTTTCCTGACTGACTGTGTGTATTGGTTCCTGACTTCCCTGACAAGTTGCATATCGCAGGGACTATTTGATGCTAGTGCAGTCCACCACAGGATGTTTTTGTGCTGGTCAAGGGCAGTCAGGTCTGGAGTGAACCAAGGTCTATATCTGTTCTTAGTTCCACATTTTTTAAAAGGGACATGCTTATTTAAGATGGTGAGGAAATTACTTTTAAAGAACGACCAGGCATCCTCTACTGACGGGATGAGGTCAATATCCTTTCAGGATACCCGGGCCAGGTTGATAAGAAAGGCCTTCTCGCAAAATGCGTTTTAGGGAGCGTTTGACAGTGATGAGGGGTGGTCGTTTGACTGCGGACCCATAGCGGACGCAGGCAATTAGGCAGTGATCGCTGAGATCTTGGTTGAAAACAGCAGAGGTGTATTTGGAGGGTAAGTTGGTCAGGATGATATCTATGAGGGTGCCCATGTTTACGGATTTAGCGTTGTACCTGGTGGGTTCCTTGATGATTTGTGTGAGATTGAGGGCATCTAGTTTAGATTGTAGGACGGCCAGGGTGTTAAGCATATCCCAGTTTAGGTCACCTAACAGAACGAACTCTGAAGATAGATGAAGGGCAATCAATTCCCATATGGTGTCCAGGGCACAGCTGGGAGTTGAGCGGGATCTATAACAGGCGGCAACAGTGAGAGACTTATTTCTGGAGAGATTCATTTTTAAAATTAGAAGCTCGAACTGTTTGGGTATAGACCTGGAAAGTATGACAGAATTCTGCAGGCTATCTCTGCAGTAGATTGCAACTCCTCCCCCTTTGGCAGTTATATCATGTTGGAAAATGTTGTAGTTGGGGATGGAAATATCAGCATTTTTGGTGGCCTTCCTAAGCCAGGATTCAGACACGGCTAGGACATCAGGGTTGGCGGAGTGTGCTAAAGCAGTGAGTTAAACAAACCTACAGAGGAGGCTTCTGATGTAAACATGCATGAAACCAAGGCTTTTACGGTTAGAGAAGTCAACAAATGAGAGTGCCTGGGGACACACAGGGCCTGCGTTAACCTCTATATCTCCCGAGGAACGGAGGAGGAGGAGTAGGATGAGGGTACTGCTAAAGGCTATCAAAGCTGGTCGTCTAGTGCGTTGGGGACAGAGAATAAAAGGAGCAGATTTCTGGGCGTAGTAGAATAAATTCAGGGCATAATGTACAGACAGGGGTATGGTAGGGTTCGTGTACAGTGGAGGTAAACCTAGGCATTGATGGATGATGAGAGAGGTTGCATCTCTGGATGCACTAGTTATGCTAGGTGAGGTCACCGTGTGTGTGGGAGGTGGGGCAAAATAGGTATCTGAGGCATGTTGAGTGGGGCTAGGGGCTCTGCAGTAAAATAAAACAATGATAACTACCCCAAACAGTACACAAGGCATATTGAAATTAGAGACAGAAATAAAGCGAGGCATAAAGCAATCACAGGTGTTGATTGGGAGAGCTAGCTAAGACAACAGGTAAGACAGCAACAGCTAATCAGCTAAGACAACAACAACAGGTAAGATGGCGATGAATGGGCAGAGGGTCAGTTAACTACACACAGCGCCTGAGTTCGAGGCTGGGGCCGACAGATAAACAAAACAAACAAAATGGAGTACTGTGATTATATTGCTAGACTGTGAGATTGTTAGACTGGTAGACTGTTAGACTGGTAGACTGGTATATTGTTAGATTGTGAGACTTCGAGATTGTTCGACTTTGAGACTGGTAGACTGGTATATTGTTAGACTGTTAGACTGGTATCTTATTAGACTGTTATATTGTTAGACTGGTAGACTGGTATCTTATTAGACTGTTATATTGTTAGACTGGTAGACTGTTATATTGTTAGACTGGTAGACTGTTATATTGTTATATTGTTAGACTGTTATATTGTTAGACTGGTAGACTGTTATATTGTCATATTGTTATATTGTTAGACTGGTATATTGTTACACTGTTATATTGTCATATTGTTATATTGTTAGACTGTTATATTGTTATATTGTTAGACTGTTATATTGTTAGACTCTTATATTGTTAGACTGTTATATTGTTATATTGTTTGACTGTTATATTGTTAGACTGTTATATTGTTATATTGTTAGACTGTTATATTGTTATATTGTTAGACTGTTATATTGTTAGACTGTTATATTGTTATATTGTTAGACTGTTATATTGTTAGACTGTAATATTGTTAGACTGTTATATTGTTATATTGTTAGACTGTTATATTGTTATATTGTTATATTGTTATATTGTTAGACTGTTATATTGTTATACTGTTATATTGTTAGACTGTTATATTTTTAGACTGTTATATTGTTAGACTGTTATATTGTTATATTGTTAGACTGTTATATTGTTAGACTGTTATATTTTTAGACTGTTATATTGTTAGACTGTTATATTGTTATATTGTTAGAACGGTTATATTGTTAGAGACTGTTATATTGTTACCTGTATATTGTAGACTGTTATATTGTTAGACTGTTATATTGTTAGACTGTTATATTGTTATATTGGTTAGACTGTTATATTGTTAGACTGTTATATTGTTAGACTGTTATATTGTTTATATTGTTAGACTGTTTATATTGTTAGACTTATTGTTATATTGTTATATATTGTTAGACTGTTATATTGTTAGACTGTTATATTGTTATTGTTAGACTGTTATATTGTTAGACTGTTATATTGTTAGACTGTTATATTGTTATATTGTTAGACTGTTATATTGTTATATTGTTAGACTGTTATATTGTTAGACTGTTATATTGTTATATTGTTAGACTGTTATATTGTTATATTGTTAGACTGTTATATTGTTATACTGTTATATTGTTAGACTGTTATATTGTTAGACTGTTATTGTTAGACTGTTATATTGTTATATTGTTAGACTGTTATATTGTTAGACTGTTATATTGTTAGACTGTTATATTGTTATATTGTTATATTGTTAGACTGTTATATTGTTAGACTGTTATATTGTTAGACTGTTATATTGTTATATTGTTAGACTGTTATATTGTTAGACTGTTATATTGTTATATTGTTAGACTGTTATATTGTTAGACTGTTATATTGTTATATTATTATACTGTTATATTGTTAGACTGTTATATTGTTAGACTGTTATTTTTAGACTGTTATATCGTTAGACTGTTATATTGTTATATTGTTAGACTGTTATATTGTTATATTGTTAGACTGTTATATTTATATTGTTAGACTGTAAAATTGTTATATTGTTATATTGTTAGACTGTTATAATGTTATATTGTTAGACTGTTATATTGTTAGACTGTTCTATTGTTATATTGTTAGACTGTTATATTGTTAGACTGTTATATTGTTATATTGTTAGACTGTTATATTGTTATATTGTTAGACTGTTATATTGTTATATTGTTAGACTGTTATATTGTTAGACTGTTATATTGTTAGACTGTTATATTGTTATATTGTTAGACTGTTATATTGTTAGACTGTTATATTGTTATATTGTTGGACTGTTATATTGTTAGACTGTTATATTGTTAGACTGTTATATTGTTAGACTGTTATATTGTTGGACTGTTATATTGTTATATTGTTAGACTGTTATATTGTTATATTGTTAGACTGTTATATTGTTGGACTGTTATATTGTTATATTGTTAGACTGTTATATTGTTATATTGTTAGACTGTTATATTGTTATATTGTTGGACTGTTATATTGTTAGACTGTTATATTGTTAGACTGTTATATCGTTAGACTGTTATATTGTTATATTGTTAGACTGTTATATTGTTATATTGTTAGACTGTTATATTGTTAGACTGTTATATTGTTATATTGTTAGACTGTTATATTGTTAGACTGTTATATTGTTATATTGTTAGACTGTTATATTTTTAGACTGTTATATTGTTATATTGTTAGACTGTTATATTGTTATATTGTTAGACTGTTATATTGTTAGACTGTTATATTGTTAGACTGTTATATTGTTAGACTGTTATATTGTTATATTGTCAGACTGTTATATTGTTAGACTGTTATATTGTTATATTGTTAGACTGTTATATTGTTAGACTGTTATATTGTTATATTGTTAGACTGTTATATTGTTAGACTGTTATATTGTTAGACTGTTATATTGTTATATTGTTAGACTATTATATTGTTATATTGTTAGACTGTTATATTGTTATATTGTTAGACTGTTATATTGTTATATTGTTAGACTGTTATATTGTTAGACTGTTATATTGTTATATTGTTAGACTGTTATATTGTTAGACTTATATTGTAAGACTGTTATATTGTTATATTGTTATATTGTTAGACTGTTATATTGTTAGACTGTTATATTGTTATACTGTTATATTGTTAGACTGTTATATTGTTAGACTGTTATATTGTTAGACTGTTATATTGTTAGACTGTTATATTGTTATATTGTTAGACTGTTATATTGTTAGACTGTTATATTGTTATATTGTTAGACTGGTATATTGTTAGACTGTTATATTGTTATATTGTTAGACTGTTATATTGTTATATTGTTAGACTGTTATATTGTTATATGTTAGACTGTTATATTGTTAGACTGTTATATTGTTATATTGTTAGACTGTTATATTGTTAGACTGTTATATTGTTAGACTGTTATATTGTTATATTGTTAGACTGTTATATTGTTAGACTGTTATTGTTATATTGTTAGACTGTTATATTGTTATATTGTTAGACTGTTATATTGTTAGACTGTTATATTGTTATATTGTTAGACTGTTATATTGTTAGACTGTTATATTGTTAGACTGTTATATTTTTAGACTGTTATATTGTTAGACTGTTATATTGTTATATTGTTAGACTGTTATATTGTTATATTGTTAGACTGGTATATTGTTAGACTGTTATATTGTTAGACTGTTATATTGTTAGACTGTTATATTGTTAGACTGTTATATTGTTATATTGTTAGACTCTTATATTGTTAGACTGTTATATTGTTATATTGTTAGACTGTTATATTGTTAGACTGTTATATTGTTATATTGTTAGACTGTTATATTGTTATATTGTTAGACTCTTATATTGTTAGACTGTTATATTGTTATATTGTTAGACTGTTATATTGTTAGACTGTTATATTGTTAGACTTATATTGTTATATTGTTAGACTGTTATATTGTTATATTGTTAGACTGTTATATTGTTATATTGTTAGACTCTTATATTGTTAGACTGTTATATTGTTATATTGTTAGACTGTTATATTGTTAGACTGTTATATTGTTAGACTGTTATATTGTTATATTGTTATATTGTTAGACTGTTATATTGTTAGACTGTTATATTGTTATATTGTTAGACTGTTATATTGTTAGACTGTTATATTGTTATATTGTTATATTGTTAGACTGTTATATGTTATCTTGTTGCCTGCTATATAGTTAGCCTGTTATATGTTATATGTTATACTGTTAATTGTTAGACTGTTATATGTTAGACTGTTATATTGTTATATTGTTAGAATGTTATATGTTAGACTGTTATATTGTTATATTGTTAGACTGTTATATTGTTAGACTGTTATATTGTTATATTGTTAGACTGTTATATTGTTATATTGTTATATTGTTAGACTGTTATATTGTTATACTGTTATATTGTTATACTGTTATATTGTTAGACTGTTATATTGTTATATTGTTAGACTGTTATATTGTTATACTGTTATATTGTTAGACTGTTATATTGTTATAATGTTATATTGTTAGACTGTTATATCGTTAGACTGTTATATTGTTAGACTGTTATTGTTATATTGTTGGACTGTTATATTGTTATATTGTTAGACTGTTATATTGTTATATTGTTAGACTGTTATATTGTTAGACTGTTATATTGTTAGACTGTTATATTGTTATATTGTTATATTGTTATATTGTTAGACTGTTATATTGTTAGACTGTTATATTGTTAGACTTTTATATTGTTATATTGTTATATTGTTATATTGTTAGACTGTTATATTCTTATACTGTTATATTGTTAGACTGTTATATTGTTAGACTGTTATATTGTTAGACTGTTATATCGTTAGACTGTTATATTGTTATATTGTTAGACTGTTATATTGTTATATTGTTAGACTGTTATATTGTTATATTGTTAGACTGTTATATTGTTTTATTGTTATATTGTTAGACTGTTATATTGTATATTGTTAGACTGTTATATTGTTAGACTGTTATATTGTTATATTGTTAGACTGTTATATTGTTATATTGTTAGACTGTTATATTGTTAGACTGTTATATTGTTAGACTGTTATATTGTTAGACTGTTATATTGTTATATTGTTAGACGTTTATTGTTAACTGTTAATGTTATATTGTTGGACTGGTTATATTGTTAGACTGTTATATTGGTTGTTATGTGTTATATTGTTCGACTGTATATTGTTGATTATGTTTACTGTTATTTCGTTAGACTGTTATATTGTTATATTGTTAGACTGTTATATTGTTATATTGTTAGACTGTTATATTGTTATATTGTTAGACTGTTATATTGTTATATTGTTAGACTGTTATATTGTTAGACTGTTATATTGTTAGACTGTTATATTGTTAGACTGTTATATTGTTATATTGTTAGACTGTTATATTGTTGGACTGTTATATTGTTATATTGTTGGACTGTTATATTGTTAGACTGTTATATTGTTAGACTGTTATATCGTTAGACTGTTATATTGTTATATTGTTAGACTGTTATATTGTTAGACTGTTATATTGTTATATTGTTAGACTGTTATATTGTTAGACTGTTATATTGTTATATTGTTAGACTGTTATATTGTTAGACTGTTATATTGTTATATTGTTAGTCTGTTATATTGTTAGACTGTTATATTGTTATATTGTTAGACTGTTATATTGTTATATTGTTAGCCTGTTATATTGTTAGACTGTTATATTGTTAGACTGTTATATTGTTATATTGTTAGACTGTTATATTGTTAGACTGTTATATTGTTAGACTGTTATATTGTTATATTGTTAGACTGTTATATTGTTAGACTGTTATATTGTTAGACTGTTATTTTCGTTAGACTGTTATATTGTTATATTGTTAGACTGTTATATTGTTAGACTGTTATATTGTTTTATTGTTAGACTGTTATATTGTTAGACTGTTATATTGTTATATTGTTAGACTGTTATATTGTTATATTGTTAGACTGTTATATTGTTATATTGTTATATTGTTATATTGTTAGACTGTTATATTGTTATATTGTTAGACTGTTATATTGTTATATTATTATATTGTTAGACTGTTATATTGTTAGACTGTTATATTGTTATATTGTTAGACTGTTATATTGTTATATTGTTAGACTGTTATATTGTTATATTGTTAGACTGTTATATTGTTAGACTGTTATATTGTTATATTGTTAGACTGTTATATTGTTAGACTGTTATATTGTTAGACTGTTATATTGTTATATTGTTATATTGTTTGACTGGTAGACTGTTAGACTGGTAGACTAGTAGACTGATAGACTGTGAGACTGTTAGACTGTGAGACTGGTAGACTGTGAGACTGGTAGACTGAGACTGTTATATTCTTGGACTGGTAGACTGTTAGACTGTTAAACTGTGGACTGTTATATTGTTACATTGTTAGACTGGTAGACTGGTAGACTGTTTATTGTTAGACTGGTAGACTGTTTATTTTTAGACTGGTAGACTGTTTATTGTTAGACTGGTAGACTGTTATATTGTTAGACTGGTAGACTGTTAGACTGTTTTATTGGTAGACTGGTAGACTGTGAGACTGTGACTGTGAGACTCTGAGACTGTTATATTGTTAGACTGGTAGACTGTTATATTGTTAGACTGGTAGACTGTTATGTTGTTAGACTGGTAGACTGTTATATTGTTAGACTGGTAGACTGGTATCTTATTAGACTGTTATATTGTTAGACTGGTAGACTGTTATATTGTTAGACTGGTAGACTGTTATATTGTTAGACTGGTAGACTGGTATCTTATTAGACTGTTATATTGTTAGACTGGTAGACTGTTATATTGTTAGACTGGTAGACTGTTATATTGTTACACTGTGAGACTGGTAGACTGTGAAACAGTTATATTGTTGGACTGGTAGACTGCTAGACTGGTAGATTGGTAGACTGGTATATTGTGAGTGGAGTAGGACTGGTAGACTGGTAGTCTGGTAGACTGGTATATTGTGAGTGGAGTAGGACTGGTAGACTGGTAGTCTGGTAGACTGGTATATTGTGAGTGGACTAGGACTGGTAGATTGGTAGTCTGGTAGACTGGTATATTCTGAGTGGAGTAGGACTGGTAGACTGGTAGTCTGGTAGACTGGTATATTGTGAGTGAAGTAGGACTGGTACTTAGCTGAAGGATGTTATAGTATGTTGATGTTCTGAACACATACTGGGCCTAGATTCTGTTGACCTGGTTTAATTAAGAGATGCATTGTTAGCCTCCACCCACAGACCCTGTGTGTGTCCGTGCGTGCGTGTGTGTGTTAATGTGTCTGTGTGTTGCTGTACTGAGATGCTGTGTGTGTGTGTGTGTGTGTGTGTGTGTGTGTGTGTGTGTGTGTGTGTGTGTGTGTGTGTGTGTGTGAGAGAGAGTGAATATGGGGGTGTTGGGTTGTAGTGTGACATCATTCTTTACATAATTTTCTTCCCCTTCCCTTCCCACCCTCTCATTGTATTGTTACAACACTTTTTCAAAATGTATTTACAGGAGAGGCTGGGAGGGGAGGAGAGGCTTTGAGGGGAGGGAGAGAGGCTGTGAGGGGAGGAGAGAGGCTGTGTGGGGAGGGGAGAAGAGAAGCTGGGAGGGGACGGGAGAGGCTGTGAGGGAGGGGCAGGGGGAGAGCAGCTGAGAGACAGTTATTTTGGGAAACAATTATTTTTTCTTGCTGACACGATTGTGTCGGAGCACAGGGTCCATCAAGCATAGATTTTTGGACTGTTAGACTGGTAGACTGGTAGTCTAGTGTGTGTGTTACAGGATGTGCGTGTTACAGGATGTGCGTGTTACAGGGTGTGCGTGCTACAGGGTGTGCGTGCTACAGGGTGTGCGTGTTAAAGGATTTGCGTGCTACAGGGTGTGCGTGCTACAGGGTGTGCGTGCTACAGGGTGTGCATGCTACAGGGTGTGCGTGCTACAGGGTGTGCGTGCTACAGGGTGTGCGTGCTACAGGGTGTGCGTGCTACAGGGTGTGCGTGCTACAGGGTGTGCATGCTACAGGGTGTGCGTGCTAGTGGGTGTGTGTTAGAGGTCAACCGATTAATCAGAATGGCTGATTAATTAGGGCCGATTTCAAGTTTTCATAACAATCGGAAATCGGTATATTTGGACGCCGATTTGGACAATTTTTTTTCTTTTTCTTTTTTAAAGACCTTTATTTAACTAGGCAAGTCAGTTAAGAACACATTCTCATTTTCAATGACGGCCTAGGAACGGTGGGTTAACTGCCTTGTTCAGGGGCAGAACGACAGATTTTTACCTTGTCAGCTCAGGGATTCAATCTTGCATCTTTACGGTTAACTAGTCCAACGCTCTAACCACCTGCTTTACATTGCACTCCACGAGGTTACGCGAATGCAGTAAGAAGCTAAGGTAAGTTGCTAGCTAGCATTAAACTTATCTTATAAAAAACAATCAATCATAATCACTAGTTAACTACACATGGTTGATGATATTACTAGTTTATCTAGCCTGTCCTGCGTTGCATATAATCGCTTAGATACACGTTGCTCCAACCATAAACATCAATGCCTTTCTTAAAATCAATACACAAGTATATATTTTTAAACCTGCATATTTAGTTAATATTGCCTGCTAACATGAAATGTGTCACTTCTCTTGCAAACAGAGTCAGGGTATATGCAGCAGTTTGGGCCGCCTGGCTCGTTGCGAACTGTGTGAAGACTATTTCTTCCTAACAAAGACAGCCGACTTCGCCAAACGGGGATGATTTAACAAAAGCGCATTTGTGAAAAAAGCACAATCATTGCACGACTGTACCTAACCATAAACATCAATGCCTTTCTTAAAATCAATACACAGAAGTATATATTTTTAAAACTGCATATTTAGCTAAATGAAATCCAGGTTAGCAGGCAATATTAACCAGGTGAAATTGTGTCATTTTGCGTTCATTGCACGCAGAGTCAGGGTATATGCAACACTTTGGGTAATTTGTCAGAATTTTACGTAATTATGACATAACACTGAAGGTTGTGCAATGTAACAGGAATAACGTTTTGTTTTGATAGTTTCCGGATTCGACCATATTAATGACATAAGTCTCGTGTTTCTGTGTGTTATTATTTTATAATTAAGTCTATGATTTGATAGAACAGTCTGACTGAGCGGTGGTAGGCACCAGCAGGCTCGTAAGCATTCATTCAAACAGCACTTTCGTGCGTTTTGCCAGCAGCCCTTCGCAATGCATTGCGCTGTTTATGACTTCAAGCCTATCAACTCCCGAGATTAGGCTGGTGTAACCGATGTGAAATGGCTAGCTAGTTAGCCGGGTGCGCGCTAATAGCGTTTCAAACGTCACTCGCTCTGAGACTTGGAGTAGTTTTTTCCCTTCCTCTACATGGGTAACGCTGCTTCGAGGGTGGCTGTTGTCGATGTGTTCCTGGTTCGAGCCCAGGTAGGAGCGAGGAGAGGGACTGAAGCTATACTGTTACACTGGCAATACTAAAGTGCCTATAAGAACATCCAATAGTCAAAGGTATATGAAATACAAATCGTATAGAGAGAAATAGTCCTATAATTCCTATAATAACTACAACCTAAAACATCTTACCTGGGAATATTGAAGACTCATGTTAAAAGGAACCACCAGCTTTCATATGTTCTCATGTTCTGAGCAAGGAACTTAAACGTTAGCTTTTTTACATGGCACATATTGCACTTTTACTTTCTTCTCCAACACATTGTTTTTGCATTATTTAAATAAAATGTAACATGTTTCATTATTTATTTGAGGCTAAATTGATTTTATTGATGTATTATATTAAGTTAAAATAAGTGTTCATTCAGTATTGTTGTAATTGTCATTATTACAAATAAATTAAAAAAATGGCTGATTAATCGGTATCGGCGTTGGAAAATCATAATCGGTCGACCTCTGGTGTGTGCGTGTGTGTTGCAGGGGGTGCGTGTGTGTTGCAGGAGGTGCGTGTGTGTTGCAGGGGGTGCGTGTGTGTTGCAGGGGTGCGTGTGTGTTGCAGGGGGTGCGTGTGTGTTGCAGAGAAATAATGGATGTGTGTTAGTGTAGACGTGTACTCCCAGTTGGAAATCCAGCAGGCCTTAATGGGTCAGCTATTAGAGGATCACTCTGTTGTTTTTGTGCGTCACTAACGAAGACTGCACTCTTTAAGTTTTAAGTGTTTGTGTGTGTGCAAGCGTGCATGTCTGTTAGAGCTGGGACGAAGCTTGTGTCTGTGTTTCACAGCCTACTCCAATACAATCTCTCTGGGAAGGAATTATCTTTGTGTTTTGTCTCCTTGTAATGGCTGACTCCTTAGCAGACATCCTCTGATGCCATCCACCATTAGACAGGGCTTTGGCACCACTGACACCAATGAGATGAATATGTGTCTCTGCTGGATGTACTTTGTGCTGTAGCAGTACAATGTGACACACCACTGTCCGTTTCAATCCACTTTGGTCTGGGTGGGCGTCTCTAATCCATGGCTAAGAAAATTAAACTTGCCCCTTTTGAGTATGTGTCTCTGCATGTGTCTGTGCGTGTGTGTGTGTTTGGTCATCTAGCAACATCCTCTGAGATTTTTCTGTGTGTGTGTGTGTGTGTGTGTGTGTGTGTGTGTGTGTGTGTGTGTGTGTGTGTGTGTGTGTGTGTGTGTGTGTGTGTGTGTGATAGAGTGGTTGACATACTCCTCCACCTGACCTGGAAGTGCTTAGAGAGGAGAGACGGGAGAGAGGGGAATGGAGGAGAGAAAGGGGAGAGGGTGGTGGAGACGAAGAGGATGTTGAAGAGGAGAGGTAGGGGAGAAGATTGGGGAGGGGAGAGGATGGTGGAGAGGAAAGGAGAAATGATGGTGGAGAGGAGAGGAGATGGAGGGGAGATGATGGTGGAGAGGAGTGGAGAGGGAAGGGAGATGATGGTGGAGAGGAGGGGAGATGATGGTGGAGAGGATGGTGGAGAGGAGTGGAGATGATGGTGGAGAGGATGGTGGAGAGGAGTGGAGATGGAGGGGAGATGATGGTGGAGAGGATGGTGGAGAGGAGTGGAGATGGAGGGGAGATGATGGTGGAGAGGATGGTGGAGAGGAGTGGAGATGGAGGGGAGATGATGGTGGAGAGGATGGTGGAGAGGAGTGGAGATGGAGGGGAGATGATGGTGGAGAGGAGTGGAGAGGGAAGGGAGATGATGGTGGAGTGGAGAGGGAAGGGAGATGATGGTGGAGAGGATGGTGGAGAGGAGTGGAGATGGAGGGGAGATGATGGTGGAGAGGAGTGGAGAGGGAAGGGAGATGATGGTGGAGAGGAGTGCAGAGGGAAGGGAGATGATGGTGATGACAATGACGCTCTAATCAAGATGACACTTAGATGTCATCAAGATGTACACTAATCAAGATGACATCATCACAAACGACAAGGTGACTTTCTACATACAGACAACATTGGCTCTTCCCAAGGTACTTTTTACCTCTTTTTCTCCCCAATTTCATGGTATCCAATTGGTAGTTAGTCTTGTCTCATCGCTGCAACTCCCGTACAGACTCCGGAGAGGCGAGGGTCGAGAGCCATGCGTCCTCCGAAACACGACCCTGCCAAGATGCACTGCTTCTTGACACAATGCTCACTTAACGTGGAAGCCAGCCACAGCAATGTGTCGGAGGAAGCACGTACACCTGGCGACCGTATCAGCATGCATGCGCCCGGCCTGCCACAGGAGTCACTATAGTACGATGGGACAAGGACATCCCAGCCAGCCAAACCCTCCCCTAACCCGAACTACGCTGGGCCAATTGTGCACCACCTTAGACTGCTGCGCCACTCAGGAGGCAAAGAGACAATTCTGTCTATATTGTTTGAGCACAGGAATTCGCCCCATTATGTATGATAACGTGATCGTTCTTTCAACAGTGCCAGTATTGTAATTGCATAACACTGTACTTAGAGTTGTTACTGTACCTTCCTGTAAATCTGGTTGGTTCATTGTCAAGGTTGCTCATCTATCTCACTTACAACAGCCATTTTGTCTAGTGACAGGTTCTTTTAGAGCGTGTGTTACTATGTGTGTGCCTAGGAGTCTAATAAAGATGGTTTTTGAAGCTAGGTGAACATCTGTCAGGTTCAGTTTAAGGCTTTAAAGCTGAGTTGTTATTTTAATGGAATTACAGTCCGCTCTCCTAAAAATCTCTGAGCTCCCAGAAAACGTCAGAGAGCGGGATTATTCTGAGCCCGGGCTCTATTCTGCTTTCCCTCCTCTTTCTTTCTTTCTTTCTTTCTTTCTTTCTTTCTTTCTTTCTTTCTTTCTTTCTTTCTTTCTTTCTTTCTTTCTTTCTTTCTTTCCTTCTTTCCTTCTTTCTTTCCTTCTTTCCTTCTTTCCTTCTTTCCTTCTTTCCTTCTTTCTTTCTTTCTTTCTTTCTCCCTCCCTCCCTCCCTCCCTCCCTCCCTCCCTCTCAATCTGTCTCTCTCTCTTTCTCTTTTTTCTATCTCTCTCTCCTTTATGAATGGACAGCCAGCTAGGTGTTTCTACAGCAAGAGCTGTATCTGTACCAGGGGAGCAAGGCGTCTTCCTTCACTGTGTTCACTCATCTGTAAGGGAGAGAGAGACTTTATGTAAGACCCTGCGTTACACAAGACCTCATGTCATATCCCTCAGCTTCACTAAAGCCTCCCTACCTCTAGCCTCGCTATCCCCCAACCTCTCCTTTAATGCCTCCCCAGCCTCCCTCCTCCTACCTCCCTAATATCCAGACCTCTCACTGAGCCTCCCCTCATTCAGCCCCCTGCCTCTCTCCTCAGCCCCCTGCCTCTCTCCTCAGCCCCCTGCCTCTCTCCTCAGCCCCCTGCCCCTCTCCTCAGCCCCCTGCCTCTCTCCTCAGCCCCCTGCCTCTCTCCTCAGCCCCCTGCCTCTCTCCTCAGCCCCCTGCCTCTCTCCTCAGCCCCCCTGCCCTCTCCTCAGCCCCCTGCCCTCTCCTCAGCCCCCTGCCTCTCCTCAGCCCCCTGCCTCTCCTCAGCCCCCTGCCTCTCCTCAGCCCCCTGCCTCTCTCCTCAGCCCCCTGCCCCTCTCCTCAGCCCCCTGCCTCTCTCCTCAGCCCCCTGCCTCTCTCCTCAGCCCCCTGCCTCTCTCCTCAGCCCCCTGCCTCTCCTCAGCCCCCTGCCTCTCTCCTCAGCCCCCTGCCTCTCCTCAGCCCCCTGCCTCTCCTCAGCCCCCTGCCTCTCCTCAGCCCCCTGCCTCTCTCCTCAGCCCCCTGCCCCTCTCCTCAACCCCCTGCCTCTCTCCTCAGCCCCCTGCCTCTCCTCAGCCCCCTGCCTCTCCTCAGCCCCCTGCCTCTCTCCTCAGCCCCCTGCCTCTCTCCTCAGCCCCCTGCCTCTCCTCAGCCCCCTGCCTCTCTCCTCAGCCCCCTGCCTCTCTCCTCAGCCCCCTGCCTCTCCTCAGCCCCCTGCCTCTCCTCAGCCCCCTGCCTCTCCTCAGCCCCCTGCCTCTCTCCTCAGCCCCCTGCCTCTCCTCAGCCCCCTGCCTCTCTCCTCAGCCCCTTCGTCCCTGCCTCCTTTCTGAGACCCTTGCCTCCTCACCCTTTTCCCCAGCATCTCACTTAGCCTCCCATTGCCTTTCCCCCTCATCCCCCAGTCTCGCTAGCCCCCAGCCTCTCACTAAAGCTTCCCCTGCCTGCTTCCCCCTACTGTAAAATGTTACTGTAATATTGAATTCAGAGATTTTAGATGTGTATTAAAATGGGTGTTGCAAAAAGCTATATTGCCATTGTTTAGCTTGAATGGAATGTTCCTATCCAGTTTATTTGACTGTGATATGTGGTTGCCTCACCTTCTTATTTTTCTTTCCATTTTTATCCTGTTTTAGCATATAAAAAATGCTTGGAAAGATCAGAGGTTGGACCTAAGCAAGTGTTTAAATACTTCCCTACACATATACTTCCCTACACACATATCCCTATCTTACAGTCACTCTAGATAAGATCCTCTGCTAAATGACTAAAATGTCAAATGTAACTTTTTTACATACAGATTGCATTTTAGTGCCACAAGTGTATCATTTGTACATTTCTTTAAACAAAATGTTTTTTGTTGTTGTTTTTTTTACATTTGACTGTGTAAAACCTAGCAATACTACTTATTTCTCTGAGAGTGAGGCGGTTATATAGCATTTAGCAAAAAAACATGATTATTTGTGTCTAAGAAATGAAACCAGAAAGTGATGATTATAGTGCCTTGCAAAAGTATTCACCCCCTTGGCGTTTTTCCTATTTTGTTGCATTACAACCTGTAATTTAAATAGATTTTTATTTGGATTTCATGTAATGGACATACACAAAATAGTCCAAATTGGTGAAGTGAAATGAAAAAAATAACTTGTTTTAAAAAATGTTAAAAAATTAAAAACGGAAAAGTGGTGCGTGCATATGTATTCACTCCCTTTGCTATGAAGCCCCTAAATAAGATCTGGTGCAACCAAATACCTTCAGAAGTCACATAATTAATTAAATAAAGTCCACCTGTGTGCAATCTAAGTGTCTCATGATCTCAGTATATATACACCTGTTCTGAAAGGCCCCAGAGTCTGTAACACCACTAAGCAAGGGGCACCACCAAGCAAGTGGCACCATGAAGACCAAGGAGCTCTTCTAACAGGTCAGGGACAAAGTTGTGGAGAAGTACCAATCAGGGTTGGGTTATAAAAAAATATCAGAGACTTTGAACATCCCATGGAGCACCATTAAATCTATTATTAAAAAATGGAAAGAATATGGCACCACAATAAACCTGCCAAGAGAGGGCCGCCCACCAAAACTCACAGACCAGGCAAGCAGGGCATTAATCAGAGAGGCAACAAAGAGACCAAAGATAACCCTGAAGGAGTTGCAAAGTTCCACAGCTGAGATTGAAGTATATGTCCATAGGACCACTTTAAGCCGTACACTCCACAGAGCTGGGTTTTACGGAAGAGTGGCCAGAAAAAAGCCATTGGTTATTAAAGAAAAAATAAGCCAAAAGGCATGTGGGAGACTCATTTTTACATTTACATTTTAGTCATTTAGCAGACGCTCTTAAGTTAATATTTAATTATAATAAAAAAATGTTATCTACATAGACCTGGGCTGGCCCATGTTTAAAAAGTGGAGCTTTTTAAACATTTGATCAGAAACGATCAGTTGATCAGAAACGTCTGATCAACTGGATAACCAAAACGAGGAATTATTATTTGTAAAAATAAAAAAAGAAGAAAGAGCTAGCTAATCAGTTTTACCGACAGGACGGTTACGATCCCACTCTGTTTTCACTTGCATTAATGCATACAACGTCGAAAGTAAATGTTATTTAATCATAAAGAGAAACTCTAAGACACACGTCTACCAGTCACCCCCCTCTGTCAAGGGGTGCATACATTTCATACATTTTTTTCCCCGTACTGGTCCCCCGTGGGAATCAAACCCACAATCCTGGCGTTGCAAACACCATGCTCTACCAACTGAGCCACACTGGACCATCTTCCAAACATATGGAAGAATGTACTCTGGTCAGATGAGACAAAAATGTTGCTTTTTGGCCATAAAGGAAAACGCTATGTCTGGCACAAACCCAACACCTCTCATCACCCTGAGAACAACATCCCCACAGTGAAGTATGGCGGTGGCAGCGTCATGCTGTGGGGATGTATTTCATCGGCAGGGACTGGGAAACTGGTCAGAATTGAAGGAATGATGGATGGCGCTAAATGCAGGGAAATTCTTTAGGGAATCCTGTTTCAGTCTTCCAGAGATTTGAGACTGAGACGGAGGTTCACCTTCCAGCAGGACAATGACCCTAAGCATACTGCTAAAGCAACACTCAAGTGGTTTATGGGGAAACATTTAAATGTCTTGGAATGGCCTAGTCAAAGCCCAGACTTTAATCCAATTGAGAATCTGTGGCATGACTTAAAGATTGCTGTACACCAGCGGAACCAATCCAACTCGAAGGAGCTGGAGCAGTTTTGCCTTGAAGAATGGGCAAAAATCCCAGTGGCTAGATGTGCCAAGCTTATAGAGGCATACCCCAAGAGACTTGCAGCTGTAATTGCTGCGTAAGGTGGCTCTACAAAGTGTTGACTTTGGGGGGGTGAATAGTTATGCACGCTCAAGTTTTCAGTTTTTTTGTCTTATTTCTTGTTTGTTTCACAATAAAAAATATTTTGCATCTTCAAAGTGGTAGGCATGTTGTGTAAATCAAATGATACAAACCCCCCAAAAATATATTTTAGTTCCAGGTTGCAAGACAACAAAATAGGAAAAATACCAAGGGGGGTGAATACTTTCGCAAGGCACTGTAGATGATTAGATGGTTAGAAAACACACCAATCTCTTCTATAATTTCTTTAAACAATAAAAGAGAATTTACCAAAATGTCAAATGGATATATAGCGTTTTGGAATAAAACTCTTCAAACAGAGAGGTGAAACTAAGGGTTATGGTGTTTGGCCTTCCATAGCTTTCAGACAACAGGAGAAGAACAGGGAGGGGAGAGGATGGTGGAGAGAAGAGGGAAGGTGAGAGAAATGTGATTGAACACAGAGATATAACAACACCACTAGGGGTTATGATCTCCCATAGCTTTTGCTCAACAGGAGGACACAGCAATAGAGGTGTTTAAGACTGAGTGTAACACTTTGGACTGGGACTGTGTGGTGGGACCACCATAGTGATACAACAACTGTATCTATCTCTCTGGTGCTTCCACACATAGAAATCCTATTAAATCACTAGTATTCTAATTCCTCATTCTATGGTTCCACACATAGAAATCCTATTAAATCACTAGTATTCTCACTCTCTTGCTCTCTCTCGCTCTCTCTCCCCTCTCTTGCTCTCTCCCCCCTCTCTTGCTCTCTCCCCCCTCTCTTGATCTCTCGCTCTCTCTCCCCCTCTTGCTCTCTCCCCCCTCTCTTGCTCTCTCTCTCTCTCTTGCTCTCTCTCTCTCTCTTGCTCTCTCTCTCTCTCTTGCTCTCTCTCTCCCCTGTCTTGTTCTCTTTTTCTGTCTCTCTCTCCTCTCCTCTTTCTCTCTCCCCTCTCTTGCTCTCTCTCTCTGTCTCTCTCTCTCCCCTCTCTTGCTCTCTCTTTCTCTCTCTCTGTCTCTCTCCTCTCTCCTTTCTCTCTTTCTCTCCCTCAGTAGTCTGGTCTCTGTAGGGGGTAATGTCATGGTTAGATGAGCTTTAGTCTCCTCCACACTACTGTAATTATGATTACATGGCTGTCTAATTGTCAATGACATACATAGATTGTGATGGAATGTTCTCTGAGTGTGTGTGTGTGTGTGTGTGTGTGTGTGTGTCCTTCATGCACTGTGTCAATGTGTCACTATGCAGACTAGGCTAGGCAGTTTGTTACTAGAGGGGGTTGAAACAGAATCCTATCCGTTTCTTTTTTTCTATAAAAAAATCTGTCTCTGGACTCGATCTGCTCCGAGCTGCAAAAGGTCACGTTATTATGATCATCATAATTCAGCCACATCACCAAGAAACATGGCAACCTGCCCCTGCGTCTGCCTGCCTGTCCTCAAAATAACCAGTAGCCAATAAGAGCTCAGGGGGGCGTGGCCTGGTGTGGGTTGCATGCTTACACTGAGCCCCTCATGTTTATTCTGAATGAACAGTGGAGCATGTGCCTCTGTCTCCCAGCTGAGCGGATAGCCTCTCAAACCGCTGTCCTTCTCTGTGTGCGGGTGAGAGAGTGTAAGTGTGTTGGTGCGGTGAGGGGGATCTAGCCATGGACTACAGTAGCTGTCAGATAGACGAGGAGGGAGTCTGCCTCTCCAGGAGGAGGGTAGCCGTTGATTAGAGGCAAAGAGCAGAGCAGATCTCTACACTGAATGGACTGTGAGTGTGGAGGGAGGGAGGCAGGCAGGCAGGCAGAGAGGGAGGCTGGGAGGGAGGGAGAGAGGCAGAGAGGGAGGGATAGAGGGAGAGAGGGAGGGCTGCTGGGGTGTGCACTTTATAGACACGCACCGACAGGCAGACCCACAGGAGACAGAGAGAGTGAGAGTGACAGCGAGAGAGTGAAAGAGAAAGAGTGAGAGAGAGGT
The DNA here is from genome assembly GCF_901001165.1 of Salmo trutta. Classification (NCBI taxonomy): domain Eukaryota; kingdom Metazoa; phylum Chordata; class Actinopteri; order Salmoniformes; family Salmonidae; genus Salmo; species Salmo trutta. The sequence continues at coordinate 39,182,715 of NC_042978.1, read as the reverse complement.
GGGGGGAGAACAGTAAAGAGCACAGGAGCAGTATTCTTCTTTCTGGAAGGAAGGATGACCCTGCTGTGACCAAGACTCCTCTACCAGTGTCTAATGAACAGGACTGGAGAAGAAGGACTAGTTGCCCTCTGAGGAAGACTGACTGGAGAGAGAGCGAGAGGGAGAGAGAGAGAGAACTGTGCTGCCTTTCCTTCTGAGGAAGACTGGAGAGCAAGAGAGAGAGAAAGAGAGAGAGAGAGAGAGAAGAAAAATAGAGGGAAAGAGGACTCTGACTCTGCAGGTTGCTAATCTCTGAAGCTGAGGAGAGAGAGAGAGACAGAGAGAGAGACAGACAGACAGACAGAGAGCGAGCGAGAGCGGAGGCAAAGCCACGCACACTGTGGAAGCAGGAATTTGTGTGTTAGTGTATTAGCCTCAATTCCTCTGCTTCCCTCCAGCCCTCAGCTCTGCCTGCCTATGCATGGCATAGCCTCTGCGAGAGACAGCAAAATAAATAACGAAAGAAAGGACAGAGAAATCTCGAAATCGAGAGGGGTCCATCTGAAAGATTCCACTGCATCTCCCCGTCCGTCCATCAGCATGTCGTCCAACGAGCTGAGTGCCCCAGACGCTGACTCCGGATGCATCCGCACCTTTAAAGAACACATGCACCTGGAGCTGAACACTGGCCAGGGGGGGAAGAGGGGCGCCATGTCGCCCAAACTGTCCCCCCGCAGTTCCCCGCGCTTCTTCCGCAAGCTCATGGTCAACAAGGGGGGGATCCGCCACCGTCGGCGCTTCACCGTCGCTCACACCTGGTAAGGAGAGGGGGAAGAATAAGGGAGGAGGGCGAAGGATAAGGGGAGGGGAGGAAGGATAAGGGGGGAGGGGGAAGGATAAGGGGAGAGGGGGAAGGATAAGGGGAGAGGGGGAAGGATAAGGGGAGGGGAGGAAGGATAAGGGGGGAGGGGGAAGGATAAGGGGAGAGGGGGAAGGATAAGGGGAGGGGAGGAAGGATAAGGGGAGAGGGGGAAGGATAAGGGGAGAGGGGGAAGGATAAGGGGAGGGGAGGAAGGATAAGGGGAGAGGGGGAAGGATAAGGGGAGAGGGGGAAGGATAAGGGGAGGGGAGGAAGGATAAGGGGAGGGGAGGAAGGATAAGGGGGGAGGGGGAAGGATAAGGGGAGGGGAGGAAGGATAAGGGGAGGGGAGGAAGGATAAGGGGAGGGGGAAGGATAAGGGGAGAGGGGGAAGGATAAGGGGAGGGGAGGAAGGATAAGGGGAGGGGGAAGGATAAGGGGAGAGGGGGAAGGATAAGGGGAGAGGGGGAAGGATAAGGGGAGAGGGGGAAGGATAAGGGGAGGGGAGGAAGGATAAGGGGAGGGGAGGAAGGATAAGGGGAGAGGGGGAAAGATAAGGGGAGAGGGGGAAAGATAAGGGGAGGGGAGGAAGGATAAGGGGAGAGGGGGAAAGATAAGGGGAGGGGAGGAAGGATAAGGGGAGAGGGGGAAGGATAAGGGGGGAGGGGGAAGGATAAGGGGAGGGGAGGAAGGATAAGGGGAGAGGGGGAAGGATAAGGGGAGAGGGGGAAAGATAAGGGGAGGGGAGGGGAGAGCTGGGGCATGTGGGTATCTCCACCAGAGAGGGTGGACTCTGCACTGTGCTTAGACAAGGGGTTATGGTTAAGGCTCTGACACGGGGCTACTGTTAGGTAATGATAGGGGGGTTCTGTTGCTTTGCTGGGGGGGCGGGGCACAAGGTGACTTTGTGTTTGAGAAATGTCTTGATGTCTTGGTTGTGAATGTTTCCTTTCACTTTGCTCTGTTCCACGCATACTGAATGATGAGGATCGGGTTCTACTGTGCCGTGTGTGTCAGAGGAGGGTGGTGGGAGGAGCTACAGGAGGACGGGCTCATTGTAATGGCTGGAATGGAATCAATAGGATGGTACCAAACACATGGAATCAATGGAAAGGTACCAAACACATGGAATCAATGGAAAGGTACCAAACACATCAAACACATGGAATCAATGGAAAGGTACCAAACACATCAAACACATGGAATCAATGGAAAGGTACCAAACACATCAAACACATGGAATCAATGGAAAGGTACCAAACACATCAAACACATGGAATCAATGGAAAGGTACCAAACACATCAAACACATGGAATCAATGGAATGGTACCAAACACATCAAACACATGGAATCAATGGAAACGTACCAAACACATGGAATCAATGGAAAGGTACCAAACACATCAAACACATGGATTCAATGGAAAGGTACCAAACACATCAAACACATGGAATCAATGGAAAGGTACCAAACATGGAATCAATGGAAAGGTACCAAACACATCAAACACATGGAATCAATGGAAAGGTACCAAACACATCAAACACATGGAATCAATGGAATGGTACCAAACACATCAAACACATTGAGTCAATGGAATGGTACCAAACACATCAAACACATTGAATCAATGGAAAGGTACCAAACATATCAAACACATTGAATCAATGGAAAGGTACCAAACACATCAAACACATGGAATCAATGGAAAGGTACCAAACACATGGAACCAATGGAAAGGTACCAAACACATAAAACACATTGAGTCAATGGAAAGGTACCAAACACATCAAACACATTGAATCAATGGAAAGGTACCAAACACATCAAACACATTGAATCAATGGAAAGGTACCAAACACATCAAACACATGGAATCAATGGAAAGGTACCAAACACATCAAACACATGGGATCAATGGAAAGGTACCAAACACATCAAACACATGGAATCAATGGAAAGGTACCAAACACATCAAACATATGGAATCAATGTGTTTGATTCTGTTCCATTGATTCCATTCAAGCCATTACAATGAGCCGGTCTTCCTATAGCTCCTCCCACTAGCCTCCTCTGGTGTGTGTGTGTGTGTGTGTGTGTGTGTGCGTGCACATGTGTGAGCAGGGTGTTTCAGTGAGTTTGAGGAGTGAAGGGCGTTATGTCTGTTTGGGCTCTGGCCTATATGAAGCTGGTATCACAAACATGCACTACTGGCTCTTAACAGCCTTCTCTCTCTCCTCTCCTTCTTTTCAGCAACAAGCTTTAAGCTTGTGTGTGTGTGTGTGTGTGTGGAGGTGAGTGCGTGCGTGTGTGCATGTCTGTGTGTGTGCGCGGAATGGTGTTGTGAATGGCTGGGTTGTGCAGTTGTGTGTGACATTTTGTTATGTGAGCTGTTATGTACAGAAGCATAAGGGCTCCATAGGGACCTATAGGGGCTATTTCTGACCCACAGCCTGACACAGTTTGATGGGCTTGCTGTTGCATTGACCTACAGTACAGCTCTGTAGAACCCTCCCACTGGGCACACACTGGTTGAATCAATGTTGTTTCAATGTAATTTGTTAACGTATTGTGACCTGGAAAATACATTGGATTTGCGAAAATAATTTACGGGGAAAATACATTGGATTTTCAGGGGTAGTTTTACCACAGGATTATGTCATCATGTATACCAATTTTCAACATATACAAACATTGTATAAAATATGTTGAATTTGTACCTTTGAAACAATGTCAGATCTTCATCGTTATATCCACTATCAGAAAAAATACTAAGCTGAGCAGCACCTCCTACTGGAGAGTTGATCTATCTACAGCACCTCCTACTGGAGAGTTGATCTAACTACAGCACCTCCTACTGGAGAGTTGATCTGTCTACAGCACCTCCTACTGGAGAGTTGATCTAGCTACAGGACCTCCTACTGGAGAGTTGATCTGTCTACAGGACCTCCTACTGGAGAGTTGATCTGTCTACAGCACCTCCTACTGGAGAGTTGATCTATCTACAGCACCTCCTACTGGAGAGTTGATCTGTCTACAGCACCTCCTACTGGAGAGTTGATCTGTTTACAGCACCTCCTACTGGAGAGTTGATCTATCTACAGCACCTCCTACTGGAGAGTTGATCTATCTACAGCACCTCCTACTAGAGAGTTGATCTATCTACAGCACCTCCAACTAGAGAGTTGATCTGTCTACAGCACCTCCTACTGGAGAGTTGATCTATCTACAGCACCTCCTACTGGAGAGTTGATCTGTCTACAGCACCTCCTACTGGAGAGTTGATCTGTCTTCAGCACCTCCTACTGGAGAGTTGATCTATCTACAGCACCTCCTACTGGAGAGTTGATCTGTTTACAGCACCTCCTACTGGAGAGTTGATCTATCTACAGCACCTCCTACTGGAGAGTTGGTCTATCTACAGCACCTCCTACTGGAGAGTTGATCTGTCTACAGCACCTCCTACTGGAGAGTTGATCTGTCTTCAGCACCTCCTACTGGAGAGTTGATCTATCTACAGCACCTCCTACTGGAGAGTTGATCTATCTACAGCACCTCCTACTAGAGAGTTGATCTGTCTACAGCACCTCCTACTGGAGAGTTGATCTATCTACAGCACCTCCTACTGGAGAGTTGATCTATCTACAGCACCTCCTACTGGAGAGTTGATCTAACTACAGCACCTCCTACTGAAGAGTTGATTTAACTACAGCACCTCCTACTAGAGAGTTGATCTAACTACAGCACCTCCTACTAGAGAGTTGATCTAACTACAGCACCTCCTACTAGAGAGTTGATCTATCTACAGCACCTCCTACTGGAGAGTTGATCTGTATACAGCTATCCAGTTGGTCTCTCATCCTGGGTTTTAACTAAGAATAGCCCTGCTTAACTTTGATATTAGTCACTGACTACTACCTGACTGATCTGTTAATAACTAAATAGATTCACTGCTCTCAAAGTCATTCCAAAGGGTAGGTTTAACAGAGCAAATGAAATGTATGTATACTTCATAAGCCATACAGTATATCATCAATGATACTAGGCCTATAGCATTTGCGAAGTCTTTAACAGCTGTTGTTTCAGTTCCATCCAGGGTTCAACTAAAAACAGACAGTAGATATACAGTAGGCCTATAGGGTTTTACACTTTGGTTGATTTCAAATGGAATCTTCAAGTTAAGAATGAATATGTTTAAAGTTAAAGAATAGGACTAAATCAAATCAAACGTTATTTAAGGTGCATTTAACTGTGGTTGTGAATCTAATATATCAATTGTTAATTTGTAGACAAACTGGAAATTGAATTGTGTTTGGTTGTCAACGGAACCAAATATCCACATTTGAAGGAGATGTATATTCTGCTGTGTTACCTCAACTGAATAACACATCTATGGCCACATTGAGGTTACTGTAACTATAAATGGTCTTTTTATGTAATCATGGAATGCGTGCATGTTAAATATTGCATGCAAAGGTCGGAGATCTTCACAGAATCTCGAACAGCATTGATCACTTGCACTATGTACTTTTAATGTAATCTCATCTGCAATCCAGGTCATTTGGTTGTGCTATTAGATGAAGCACTGTGATAACACATTAAGTTGTTGTACATACAAAATATCTGACATTGTATTTCCATTTGAACTTTGTTGTGCTTTTATGTAGTGGAAAGTGCAGTGATTACACATTTAGATGACAACTAAACCAAAAATCAGACATTGCTTTTCCATTGGAATTTGGTTGTAGGCTTTCAGATGGTTAAAAACATAGTGATAACACATTGAGAATTCAACCAACTTCTGGCAGTCTTTTTGAGTAGGTGAATAAAGGTTGAAATCTCAATTGATCAACGTCTCTACCAAATATTACCCACATTTCCACGTTGAATTAACGTGGTGTGCTCAGTAGACTGCTTATGTTGATGTGTTGTTAGATGGCAATTGAATAGGAAATCAAAGGATTAAGAATCCCGAAATGGCTTTCATTTCCATGGTTCGTTAGATGACAATTCAATAAGAAATCCAAGGTTTTGGAAACCACAAATGACTCTCATTACAATGGTTGACAAGTCCAAATAGGATCACTATTTCACACCCCAGATACATGTTGTCCTCATGCTGTTGTGTCAGTGCAGTTGGGTATGATGTGGAAGTGGATGTGTTTTTTGCTTGAATTCTCCTTACGGTCTAATGTCTCAGAGAGGTCCGTGCTCAGCTACAAAGTCACATGCTGAAACAGACACTGGGAGACACCCAATCTCTCTCTCTATGGCTCTGTACACCATGGTACCATGCATCATTAGGACAGATTCTAGAATTTGACCGTTTGGCTTAAGGTGGTTTGAATAGACTCCGGCAGGATTAAGCCTGTATCAGATTTGCTGTTGTAGAATAAACCAAGCCTTTCAGTCAATGACACAAGTTGCTGATATTTAATAGTCTTTGGTATTGTGTTGTGTTGTGGTGATGACATGGCTATGTTTCAGACAAAGAGAGATGTTGTCTGTTGACGTATGAGACACCTCGGGGGAGCCGAGCGGTGAACTCAGTTGCATCTTCTGACCATTCTCCCTCCATTCAGACAAAAGCAGCAGTGTTGGGTCAGTGTGGCTCCGTGGGGATCGGAGGCCATTCCGTGTCAACCAGGAGAACACTGCCTCTCCACCGCTCCCCCCTGCACTCTAACAAAGCTGCTACATGAATGTTTAATGTGCAACTGATGTACCGAGGTTCCTCACTCTACCCCACTGAGACTGAATTAGAGAGAGAGGGAGATGGAGAGAGTGAGAAGAGAGAAAGCATTATAGCACTCGCACATAGAGTGCATAGCGAGAGAAAGACTCCTAGAGACATTCTAACATGTCAGTAGACATTCTGCAACATCAACTAGAGCCGCTGCACATCAGCGGTATAAAGGTCAGCACACAGTCCCTGGCTATGTCTCATCTGAAATGTCACAACTAATATCCATCCTCTACAAAATCAATCCCAGCACAATCTGGTACTGAGCTCTTTCCTTCCTTTCCCTCTACACTTTATCTCTAGCCATTTTCACAACCACACCACTAATGGATAGTTTGTGTAAGCACAATGTTGTTGTTTTGTCTGCATTGTCACTATGTTAATTAAACAATTTTCTTCATAAAATGCAATTTACAGCAATAGGCAAAATAGCATCACAATTTAACATAAATAAGACCTGAGCACAAAGATAATAGGAGGATACATGAAAAAAAGATTGAAAAAAAGAAAAGTAATCATTCATTACATCAGAAGTGGCTGGTGTTGTTGTGTTGTTGTGTTGTTGTGGTGTGACAGGTAGCCTAGCGGCTAAGAGCGTTAAGCCAGTAACTGAAAGGTGACTGGTTCGAATCCTCGAGCTGACTAGGTGAAAAACCTGTTGATATGCCCTTGAGCAAGGCACTTAAACCTAATTGCTCCTGTAAGTCACTCTGGGTAAGAGCGTCTGCTAAATGACTAAAATGTCAATATAAATGTGTGCTGCTGCCCACGCTGTGTGTTGACTGAGTACTCCACTCTAATGTTACTCTGGTGAGGGTTATGTTATAGAGCCCTGAAGGCTGCAGACAGAGACAGGGAGAGAGAAAAAAACACTAAGGGCCCACATCACTTGTGCCTTGATATTAGGTACTTGGTACTGGAGGGGTACAGGGGACAGAGGGGTAACAGAGGGTACAGGGGAAAGATAAGGGACACTGGGGTACAGGGGACAGAGTGGGTGAAGGGGCTCAAAGGGGCATATGGGGTCTTGTGTGCCTCAGTCTCTGAGACAGGGCCTCTCCAAAGGAACAATGTAATGGCTGTCTGTCTCTCTGAGAGGATCTTGGACATTGTGTCAACCACTTACTGTACCGCTGCTGTGGTTGTCTTGACCATGTATGGTCAGGACCAGGAGCGGTCGTGGTGACAAGGTCTTGGGTGAACATGAGATGATGGTGTGTGTGTGTGTGTGTGTGTGTGTGTGTGTGTGTGTGTGTGTGTGTGTGTGTGTGTGTGTGTGTGTGTGTGTGTGTGTGTGTGTGTCTGGGTTCTCCATTCACTCCTCCTGCCTCCAGTCTCACACGCCAATGTCCCTGTTTATTATTGTAATATCCTCTTCTGTATTGTATTGGGGTCTGACGGCTGGGAGGATAGACGGTTGGCAGGAGAGGAGGAGAGGAGGAGTGGAGGAGAGGAGGAGAGGAGGAGTGACGGCTGGGAGGAGAGACGGTTGGCAGGAGAGGAGGAGAGGAGGAGTGGAGGAGAGGAGGAGAGGAGGAGTGACGGCTGGGAGGAGAGACGGTTGGCAGGAGAGGAGGAGAGGAGGAGTGGAGGAGAGGAGGAGAGGAGGAGTGACTGCTGGGAGGAGAGACGGTTGGCAGGAGAGGAGGAGTGGAAGAGAGGAGGAGTGGAGGAGAGGAGGAGTGACGGCTGGGAGGAGAGACGGTTGGCAGGAGAGGAGGAGTGGAAGAGAGGAGGAGTGGAGGAGAGGAGGAGTGACGGCTGGGAGGAGAGACGGTTGGCAGGAGAGGAGGAGTGGAAGAGAGGAGGAGTGGGGGAGAGGAGGAGTGGGGGAGAGGAGGAGTGACGGTTGGGAGGAGTGGAGGACAGGAGGAGAGGAGGAGTGGAGGAGAGGAGGTAATGAAATGGTAATGAAATGACATTAATGTCAGGTTCTGCTCAGAACTGGCATTTCTCTCCTCACAGTTCAGTTCTCTGCTGTTGAAATATTTCAGCTCAGGGGCTGAATCCTCTCAATATAACCTTTAATTATGAATATGTAGCTGTCACCACCAAACAGCCTGCCTGCCTGTACCAACTAAGCTGCTGAGCACTTAAAGTGGTTCAGCGTGAGATGAGACTAGCTGGCTGCTATATAGATGGAGAGTCTCATGTATTAGAATGATGTGGTTTAATAAGGTATAGCCAGTTGGGTGCTTTACAGACAGGTAATGATGGCCAGAAGAGATGAGTCAGTCACTAGGGTCTTAGTGATGTCTCCTGCTGGATGGGAACGTGAAGTTAGCCTCTGTGAATGCTGCTAGACCATCAGGGGTATTTGTGTGTGTGTTTTGTCTATGTGCTTATGGTTGTGCGTATGTGTGTGACCGCATTCGTGCTCATTGACTTTCCTCATACAAAGAGTATTTAGGGAGCGGTGAAAAAAGAAACATTCATTAGCAGTGGAAGTCATTAGTCAAACCAAGAGAGAAGGAGGGAGGGAGAGGCCGAACGAGGAAGGAGTAGAGGTAGTGATGGAAAGGGAGAGATGAAAATAGGTTGATGTGTTGTTTACACTGATTTATGTCCAGACCAATAACTGTATTCAGTTTTATTAGGAGTTATATGAGCCCCTTAGTAATGGGACTGCTATTGCACACATAACACCTTTTGAAATGATATGATGATATCCCATTTAAATGCAACAGTTTACAGAGGGGTGAACAGACAGCCAGCGTTTTGATAACCAGTAATCATTTGTAATACACAACACCCTCCCTTATCTTCTATGGGTCATCTATGCATATGGAAATAATGTTATTTGCCTTCACACAACCTAGGAGGTGGTTACTGGTTAGGACTGGTTAGGAAGCAGATAATACAGGAAGACATTTGTATTCATTACTGTACAGTACACTGCAGTCCACCTCTGTCTTCCTTCCTCCCTCTCTCTCTCTCTCTCTCTCTCTCATTCTCTCCCTCCCTTCTTCCCTCTCTCTCTCCCTCCCCCCTCCCCACCCTCCCTCCCTCTATCTCTCTCTCTCCCTCATCCTTCCCTCTCTCCCTCCTTCCCTCACTCTCTCTCTCCCTCTCTTTCTCTCCCTCCTCCTTCCCACCCTCCTTATTTCCTACTTTCCTCCCTCTCCCTCATCCTTCCCTCTCTCTCTCCCTCCTTCCCTCACTCCCTCTCTCTTTCTCTCCCTCCTCCTTCCCACCCACCCACCCTCCTTCCTTCATTCTTTCCTCCCTCCCCCTCCTTCCCTCCCTCTCTCTGTCTCTGTCTCTGTCTCTGTGTGTGTGTATGTGAGTGCCCGATGACAGGACTGAAGAAGGCCACTGGACTATTATTAACCATGTTTAATGACCAGTGAAGCCAAGGCCATGTGTAACTTACTACACTAGAATGGACATGAAAAATGTCATTAGCATAGGGCACATGGAGGGAGGAAGTAGCGAGAGAGAGAAGGGCGATAAGAGCTAGAAATGGAGGGGAAGAGGGAGGGCGGAAGAGGGAGCAAGACAGAGGGTGGGATAAGAGCAAGATATGGAGAGAGAAAGAGAGGGACAGTGGGACGGTATAGGGACAGTGGGTTTCAGTCTGATTCAAGGGGCCGTGTACGTGTATTCCATTTCTTGCAGGAAATGCAATTTTGTCATTCATTTCTTATAGACAGTGTGTGTGTGTGTTACAGATAGTGAGTGTGCACTGTGTGCACGGTGCGCCTATGTTCTTTTCAATACAATTCAACTACAATACAGCACTAGCAGCCATTTAAGTGAGGACAAGCGCTCTCCAAAGCGAGACCATTGTCAGAGCAGAGCAGATCTGGAAGCCTGTTTCTCCCTGCCGACTAGCTGCGATGAGACAGGGAGAGAGGGAGAGAGAGGCTGCAGTAATTGTACTACTAATAGATTTTTGTCTGCAGCCGGGGACTGAAAGGGAATTGCTGTGACATCCTCTCTCTCTCTTTCTTTGAGGTTTGGACCACAGTGTCACTGCAGACGAAAGTGTAGTGTTAATTACATTATCCAATGAGCACAGAGCGGCAGAATTGGATGACCTGAGTAACAAGCTATCACATCCAGGGTTAATTGAAACACAGACAGAGCTGGTAAACAAGCTGAGGGAAGTGAAGAGTTTTTTCTCTATTCCAGGAGAAAGAAGCAAACAAACACATTTTCACAGGATGACTAACTCAGCTCCACAGCACACAGCGTGATGTCAGAGATAGAAATGGGTTTTGGCTACCTGCCCTTGATGGAAGATCTAAAGAGCCTGCCTTGGCTGTTTCTGAGGTCTTCCATAGAAGAATTTGCAAATTGACAAGGAACTAGTCCTCTAATGGAAGTGACTCAATGTTCTTTGTAGATAACAGCCTTATCATAATCATCTTCATCACCATCATCATCAGCCAACGTGATCCACACAGTCTACCAGTTAGTCAAGTTTACAGATATGTGCGTGTTTGTCGCTTGTGTGTGTTTGAGTGTGCGTGTGCACCCCTCTCCTGTCTGTTTGACTCGTCTGAAGACCCTGTTCATCATGACAGCAGCCCCATGGGGCGACGCCTGCCCACACATTGCATTCTGGGAAGCAGACGGAGTGTTTGTGTTCTGCTGTCAGTGGAGGCGGTTCTGTCTCTTTGATGATGAATAAAACAGGAACCCTTTTCAGAGCGGCAATCTGAGTGGTGTAATGTGTGTTTGGGTGCCGTCCTAAAAGGATTTGAAATAACTCTGCCCAGTGGATCGGTTTGCGTCATGGTGTGAGAGTTCCCATTTTCAGTGTGTGTGTGTCGAGGTGAAAGGTCATTCACATTCCATCAAGGTGTGTTGTTGACCACTTCATGGTCTGCTGATTTATGTGGTCATCTGACACACCTGCCCTCACTAAAGCCAAACAGCTTTGAGAGTATCAGTGTGTACTGTAGCAGGGCCCCATGGTGAACAGTCCTGCTGTGACAGATGGATGCCCTGTGGGTTGTTCCACCTCAAAAAACACAAGAAAGAGGATTTCGACACCCACCATCTCAGATTGTTATGAAATCGTTTCTGTAGTTATGAAAAAATACGATTAGCATTCCTGGAACATTATTTTATCTCTGAGAAATTAAGCTAATTGATTGCATCCAAATTGTCCGTTTTAATTGACAGAATTCAGATAATATTCAAAATTAATATAGTACCCAACATCCGATTTGGACCAACCTTCTTCCTAGTAATGAGTAAGACATAAGGAATCCGCAAAGAATTGTCCAGCGCCACCCACGGCAACAACCAGTATACAGTATCAGTTCTTTATGTATGACAAGTAGTATGAAGCTATGGCTTGGAGTATTGCTTCTCCGTACTATGTAATGTATTCCCTGTGAATCTGGTGAGGTTTTCTCCCCCTGTTCATAGAAATTAGTAATTGAAGTTGCTTGCATTATTTACTATGAAGTAGTGTGAAAGGACCAGGTTTTTGATGCCGCTATTCTTGCTGTACCTCCACACTCTTTTATCCATTGCAACTTTGGGTAGAAAACCAATAGATTTGGCTCACTATGGAAATAAAATCCCCACATAATGACAATGCACTACATGGTATGTGGACACCCCTTCAAATTAGTGTATTCGGCTATTTCAGCCAAACCCGTTGCTGACAGGTGTATAAAATCAAGCACACTGCCATGCAATCTCCATAGGAAACATTGGCAGTAGAATGGCCTTACTGAAGAGCTCAGTGACTTTCAACGTGGCACCGTCATAGGATGCCACCTTTCCAACAAGTCAGATTGTTTAATTTCATTCCTGCTTGAGCTGCCCCGTCTGTCCTCATCTGTCCTCGGTTGCAACACTCACTACCGAGCTCCAAACTGCCTCTGGAAGCAACATCAGCACAATAACTGTTCGTCGGCAGCTTCATGAAATGGGTTTCCATGACCGAGCAGCCGTTACACAAGCCTAAGATCAGCATGCACAATATCAAGCGTTGGTTGGAGTGGGGTAAAGCTCCCCGCCATTGGACTCCGTGTGTGTGTGTGTGTGTGTGTGTGTGTGTGTGTGTGTGTGTGTGTGTGTGTGTGTGTGTGTGTGTGTGTGTGTGTGTGTGTGTGTGTGTGTGTGCATGGTGCGTTGAGGTAGAGGGGGCACAGTGTGGCAGCTGGTTAGGATCAGCCGGTCACCCGTGATCAGAACAGTGGGATCCAGAGCACCAGGTGGCTGGTCTTTAGCCACCGCATGTTGGCACAGGCACCCTGGGACACACCACAACATGAGAGACAGAGAGACGGACATCAGGGGAGGGAGGGAGACATATGCATGCGTGTGCCAAAGATGGTGTCATCTTTGTGATGACCTTTCCTGCCACTTACACTAAATTATATGACACCAAATTTCTCAAGAAACACACCCCCTTTTATTTAATTCCAGTTTCCTATATATGGCTTTCCAATCCCTTTCTGAGTGTGTTGAGTATCCTCTCTCTTCACTTCCCTGCTGCAGTGGTTTAGGCTCTCATTATGAACAGCATGATAATCTGTACCTTCCCAGAGCCTTGGATCTACTGCTCTGTTTGTTCCTACAGATAGGTATGAGACAGTGATAGGTATGAGACAGTGATAGGTATGAGACAGTGATAGGTATGAGACAGTGATAGGTATGAGACAGTGATAGGTATGAGACAGTGATAGGTATGAGACAGTGATAGCTTAGAACCGAGGGTGGTGTAGATCGATTGGGGTAGATTCTTTTGACAGGATAGGACCCAGGTCCAAGGTATTGTCTTATCAGGGCAAAGACTCACTTTACTACCATGTCACTTTACTACCACGTCCCTTTACTACCACATCCCTTTACTACCATGTCACTTTACTACCATGTCCCTTTACTACCACGTCACTTTACTACCACGTCCCTTTACTACCACATCCCTTTACTACCACGTCACTTTACTACCACGTCACTTTACTACCACGTCACTTTACTACCACGTCACTTTACTACCACGTTACTTTACTACCACGTCACTTTACTACCACGTTACTTTACTACCACGTCACTTTACTACCACGTCACTTTACTACCACGTTACTTTACTACCACGTCCCTTTACTACCACGTCACTTTACTACCACGTCACTTTACTACCACGTCACTTTACTACCACGTTACTTTACTACCACGTCACTTTACTACCATGTCACTTTACTACCATGTCACTTTACTACCATGTCCCTTTACTACCAAGTCACTTTACTACCACGTCACTTTACTACCATGTCCCTTTACTACCACGTCACTTTACTACCACGTCACTTTACTACCATGTCCCTTTACTACCACGTCACTTTACTACCACGTCACTTTACTAACACGTCACTTTACTACCATGTCCCTTTACTACCATGTCACTTTACTACCATGTCACTTTACTACCATGTCACTTTACTACCATGTCCCTTTACTACCACGTCCCTTTACTACCATGTCCCTTTACTACCACGTTACTTTACTACCATGTCACTTTACTACCACGTCACTTTACTACCACGTCCCTTTACTACCATGTCACTTTACTACCATGTCACTTTACTACCATGTCATGCTTGCTAGTCCATCTAGTCCATTTACTATTAACAAGCACAGGAGGGTGGAGAACATTACCATTGCTTAACCTTGAGGGGTCTGTCTGTGTGTGTGTGTGTGTGTGTGTGTGTGTGTGTGTGTGTGTGTGTGTGTGTGTGTGTGTGTGTGTGTGTGTGTGTGTCTGTGTGTGTGTGTGTCTGTGTGTGTATGCAAATGCGTAGTGTGTCATGTTTATGTATGTGTGAATGTGCATGTCTCTTTATCCCATTCCTTAGCATATCCAATCTGTCTCTATCATACATTTATACATGTGGCCAGACCAGCCCCAGACACAGGTTGGCATTTGAAGGTCAGCCATTAGCATGATGTTCCTGATGGGATTATCCCCCTCCACCACCACAGGCTAACAGCATTGATTAGACTACAAAGCAGAAAACTAGCAAGCTAAACTGTCTTTGTCGTCAGTACTGACACATAACAGCTAAAGAATTGAAAGACAATGAAGAGAAGAAATGAAAGATAAATAAAATGCGTTATCTTTGTCAGTGTGTCAATGATGGAGAGAAAATGAAGAAAAAAAGGGTAGACTATATGAATGAAATAAGCTAGTAGCTGAAGTGGGCTGTTTACTATATGTCTCTTCTTCCTTTGTCATTGTTTATGTTGCCATTGACTACAGAATGAAGCAGTGAGGTAGCCCGTGTCTGTTACAGTCATGTATTTTTTATGGGATGGATCTACTACAGTACACCATCATGGTGTCTTGGTTCACAGCTAGCTGCCAAGTGGAGGATATTATAGGAAGCTGATATCGACCTGGTTAGGAAGATCAAATCAAATGTATTTATAAAGTCCGTTTTACATCAGCAGATGTCACAAAGTGCTTATAAACAAACCCAGCCTAAAATCCCAAACAGCAAGAAATGCAGATTTAAAGCAGCACGGTGGCCAGAGTAATCGTTCTAATGACGTTAATGGATAATGTGGATAGTGTGTGTGTTAGGGTTGAATATTTGACAAATGTTCCATCCCGACAATAAATCACTTTTCTCCCGGCTAACCCAGTATTTCCCACCAAAACCAGAAGTGTAATTCAAAAGCATTATAAAGCATATTGTCACGGGTGTCGTATGGATTTGACCAAAACGCAGCGGGAATGTGTATACTAATCTTCTTTTTATTTGGCAGAAAGAAGGAAAAACAAAAGTATACAACGCCGCCAACAAACAGTCCTGTAAGCATACAGCTATACAAAGAACAACTACCCACAAATCCCATATAAAAAAACACCTCTCTTAAATAGGACCTTCAATTAGAAGCAACGAGGAGCAGCTGCTTCCAATTGAAGGTCCACCCAATAAACATCACATAGAAATAGACATACTAGAACTAATAGAAATAGACTAACAAAGAACATAGCCCAACAAACCCCGAAACACTCTAAACAAACACCCCTCTTAAATATGAACATAGCCCAACAAACCCCGAAACACTCTAAACAAACACCCCCTGCCACGTCCTGACCAAACTACAATAACAAATAACCCCTTATACTGGTTAGGACATGACACATATACTGTTAATGTGGACTTGATTAGAGCTTTGATCAGCATGAACATTCTAACCTGACGCTAGCTGAGCCTGATGAGTCATATATTAAACACATTTTATGAGCCCTACATTAATGACATTTAATGAGCCCAAACCCAATAAAGCCCAAATGATTGTGCCATTATCAAATCTAAATCAAATCAAATTGTATTTGTGACATGCAACATGTAGACCTTAACATGAAATGCTTACTTACAAGCCCTTAACCAACAATGCAGTTCAAGAAAGAGAGTTAAGAAAATATTTACTAATTAAACTAAAGTAAAAAATAAAATAAAAAGTAACACAATAAAATAACACTACCAATGCTACAGGGTGTACCAGTACCGAGTCAATGTGCAGGGTACAGGTTAGAAATACAATACATATACATATATGGGCTACTGCACATTACGCACAACAGAAAAACAGAAAAGCCCATAGATGTAGCTAGCTATATGCTCTCTTGGGTAAATACATGAAACTAGCTCCAGTAGGCTAGTCTTTTTGACTGGGAACTGTATTACTGTACTGTATTGTATTATATGGACTGGAATTGCACACAGCGTTCAAACCATGATGTAGCAGAAGACAACTTGCAATTCTGGTGCAGTACATGCGGCCTACAAAGTTACAAGTATAGGCTAGCGAATTTGATTTTGAAATATAATAGGGCCTATTTGTATAATTAGTAGGCTGACACATTTATACCTTTAATAATATTTCCCTTAATGTTATTATCCTCTTTCTCTCTCTATTGTTGCTTCAGTCCTTCTTCACTTGAAACAGTTAAATGAAATACATTTTGTTGACCTTATTTTCATCATTCTAATGAAATTGTTGAATAATATAGGACTAGAATTAGATGCAGAAGCCTTTCACTTCTCTTCACAAAGATTGAATGGTTATGGGTCTGAATAAATAACTGCTATAGCCTACCGCCATCGCCCATTCGCTCTTCTATAGCTTACCGCCATCGCCCATTCGCTCTTCTATAGCTTACCGCCATCGCCCATTCACTCTTCTATAGCTTACCGCCATCGCCCATTCGCTCTTCTATAGCTTACCACCATCGCCCATTCACTCTTCTATAGTTTACCGCCATCGCCCATTCACTCTTCTATAGCTTACCGCCATCGCCCATTCACTCTTCTATAGCTTACCGCCATCGCCCATTCACTCTTCTATAGCTTACCGCCATCGCCCATTCACTCTTCTATAGCTTACCGCCATCGCCCATTCACTCTTCTATAGCTTACCACCATCGCCCATTCACTCTTCTATAGCTTACCACCATCGCCCATTCACTCTTCTATAGCCTACCACCATCGCCCATTCACTCTTCTATAGCTTACCACCATCGCCCATTCACTCTTCTATAGCTTACCACCATCGCCCATTCACTCTTCTATAGCCTACCACCATCGCCCATTCACTCTTCTATAGCTTACCACCATCGCCCATTCACTCTTCTATAGCTTACCACCATCGCCCATTCACTCTTCTATAGCTTACCGCCATCGCCCATTCACTCTTCTATAGCTTACCGCCATCGCCCATTCACTCTTCTATAGCTTACCACCATCGCCCATTCACTCTTCTATAGCCTACCACCATCGCCCATTCACTCTTCTATAGCTTACCGCCATCGCCCATTCACTCTTCTATAGCTTACCACCATCGCCCATTCACTCTTCTATAGCTTACCGCCATCGCCCATTCACTCTTCTATAGCTTACCGCCATCGCCCATTCACTCTTCTATAGCTTACCACCATCGCCCATTCACTCTTCTATAGCTTACCGCCATCGCCCATTCACTCTTCTATAGCTTACCGCCATCGCCCATTCACTCTTCTATAGCTTACCACCATCGCCCATTCACTCTTCTATAGCTTACCGCCATCGCCCATTCACTCTTCTATAGCTTACCACCATCGCCCATTCACTCTTCTATAGCTTACCACCATCGCCCATTCACTCTTCTATAGCTTACCACCATCGCCCATTCACTCTTCTACAGCTTACCACCATCGCCCATTCACTCTTCTATAGCTTACCGCCATCGCCCATTCACTCTTCTATAGCTTACCGCCATCGCCCATTCACTCTTCTATAGCTTACCACCATCGCCCATTCACTCTTCTATAGCTTACCGCCATCGCCCATTCACTCTTCTATAGCTTACCGCCATCGCCCATTCACTCTTCTATAGCTTACCGCCATCGCCCATTCACTCTTCTATAGCTTACCTCCATCGCCCATTCACTCTTCTATAGCTTACCGCCATCGCCCATTCACTCTTCTATAGCTTACCGCCATCGCCCATTCACTCTTCTATAGCTTACCACCATCGCCCATTCACTCTTCTATAGCTTACCACCATCGCCCATTCACTCTTCTATAGCTTACCACCATCGCCCATTCACTCTTCTATAGCTTACCGCCATCGCCCATTCACTCTTCTATAGCTTACCACCATCGCCCATTCACTCTTCTATAGCTTACCGCCATCGCCCATTCACTCTTCTATAGCTTACCACCATCGCCCATTCACTCTTCTTTCAAACTACCCAAGAGTTCTATTGGCTGCTGTATTTAACATGCAGCAAAAAAGAGCTTGCGTCCCTCTTCAAATAGTATATTGGTATAAGATATGCTAAAAAAATAATGTCCAACAAGGCGTTCTAGTCTATCTTTTCCTGCATGGGACTCCAAGAGCTAAGTATCGTTTTTTAAGGAGAGGCCAGCTGAACACGGGTGCTTGCGTATTGTGGAAGAGACAGAGGCTGTAAGTTAGAAGCTTATTATGCATAACCCATCATCAATAAGCTAAATATAATGTTAATACTGCATTAAATGTATTACCTGAAAAAGGTAGGCTAGGACATCTATATATAGGTCTATAAATCAATCTAGAACAGGATTATCTATTTTGGATGCAATTTTAGTAAAGTTGATGGAGAGAGAGAGAAAACCACAATATTCGAGTGCAGCTGCAATTAAAACAAGTATAATCTTTACAATTAAAAAATAAGGTGGCCCCCGAAAGCCAGGTGGAGATGGGTAAATTAGACGCGCTTTCGGTCTTTATATTACTGTAGCATAGGCTATGCTGCAGCAAATGTAGGACTATATGTTACAAGATAAAAAGCTACCATGATGAGATGATACGTAGGTCTACATGCATTGTGAACTGCGCTGACCCCACCCTGAGCGTTGATTCATCATGCAGAAGCCGTAGAGAAGCCATATTTAGATATTGTGTAAATTTAACAGTTCCATTTCACACTATGCTGTTCATATAAATAATGTATTATAATTTACCAGTTTCTCGCAGTTATTTATCCCAGTAAAAGGGAGTGGTTTTGGACGGTATATCCCGGTAAATCTAACACGTGTGTGTGTGTGTGTGTGTGTGTGTGTGTGTGTGTGTGTGTGTGTGTGTGTGTGTGTGTGTGTGTGTGTGTGTGTGTGTGTGTGTGTGTGTGTGTGTGTGTGTGTGTGTAGTCTATCAGACCCTCATCAGATAATGTCGTTTGGTGTACATGATGTTCCTACACTACTTACTCACTTCCAGAATTTGGTTTCTCTTTTTATTTCCCCCCCTCACTACCTTAATCTCTTCTGACACACCTCCTCGGCTCCCATCTGAACCCATCACGTTCCAGGGTGTCCTCTTCTCTGCCAATCCCTCCATTCTCCTCCTGCTGTGTTACGACCCAGCTAGCACATAACATTCTGAGAACCGTATGTTTCTTACAGCTTGGTGAGAGTGTGGTTGGCAGGATAGTTGCTTGGCTTTGGAACATTCTTTGCACATTTACTTTAACTTAAAAACGTCATTTTCTTGGTATTTCATTACTTTAACAGAACGTTTCCTAAAAGTTCAAACATGGTTACATTTAATTTCAATGTTGGTAATGTTCTAGGAACATTTCCAACTGGTTTGGCATTGGGAATGGCTCTTATAGTCTAAAGGAATGTTAAGAAACAACATTCTTCTGTGGGAATTTCAGTACTACAGCATAACGTTTCATACAGGTTTTCTCATGGTTCTATTTCAAATTATGTTCTCAAATTGTTCCAAGAACGTTAAGAAACAACATTCTTCTGTGGGAATTTCAGTACTTCAGCATAAGGTTTCCAACAGATTTCCTCATAGTTCAATTTACAGTAATGTTCTCAAATTGTTCTGAGAACGTTAAGAAACTTAAGTAATGTTCAGAGAACATTCTAAGAATGTCATTTAAAAACAGGTTAGTTCTGTTCTCAGCATCAACAAAACTATCTCTGTCCTCTATCTTGTTAAGTGGGTGGGATGGGTGCACCCACTAATTGGGCGCACCTGATCTTAATGCATACTTGTTTCCTTTGAAGTGAACAGCTTTGTATGCGTAAAAAAACATGGCATGTTAGCTCCATCCTGGTGGTGCAGTGGACTAATTCCATAGATAGAGAACAGAAGATTATAGGTGTGAATCTCACGGATGTCGTGTCACAATAAATCAAATCAAATTGTATTTGTCACATGCGCTGAATACAACACCTTACAGTGAAATGCTTACTTACAAGTCCTTAACAAACAATGCAGTCTTAAGAAAAATATCTAAAAAAATAAGAAATACAGTAACAAATAATTAAAGCAGTAAAATAACAATACTGAGGCTATATACAGGTGGTACCGGTACAGAGTCAATGTGCGGGGGCACCATTTAGTCGAGGTAATTGAGGTAATATATACATGTGGGTAGAGTTATTAAAGTGACTTATGCATAGATAATAACAGAGAGTAGCAGCAGCATAAAAGGGGGGTGGGGGCAATACAAGTAGTCTGGGTAGCCATTTCATTAGATGTTCAGCAGTCTTATGGCTTGGGGGTAGAAGCTGTTTAGAAGCCTCTTGGGCCTAGACTTTTTAGGGCCTTCCCTTGACACCCTCTGGTATAGAGGTCCTGGATGGCAGGAAGCTTGGCCCCAGTAATGTACTGGGCCATACGCACTACCCTCTGTAGTACCTTGCGGTCGGAGGCCGAGCAGTTGCCATACCAGGCAGTGATGCAACAAGTCAGGATGCTCTCGATGGTGCAGCTGTAGAACCTTTTGAGGATCTGAGGACCCATGCCAAATCTTTTCAGTCTCCTGAGGGGGAATAGGTTTTGTCGTGCCCTCTTGGTGTGCTTGGACCATGTTAGTTTGTTGGGGATGTGGACACCAAGGAACTTGAAGTTCTCAACCTGCTCCACTACAGCCCCATTGATGAGAATGGGGGCGTGCTCGGTCCTCCTTTTCCTGTAGTCCACAATCATCTCCTTAGTCTTGATTACGTTGAGGGAGAGAATGTTGTCCTGGCACCATACGGCCAGGTCTCTGACCTCCCTATAGGCTGTCTCGTCGTTGTTGGTGATCAGGCCTAGCACTGTTGTGTCATTGGCAAACTTAATGATGGTGTTGGAGTCGTGCCTGGCCGTGCAGTCATGAATGAACAGGGAGTACAGGAGGGAATTGAGCACGCACCCCTGAGAGGCCCCCGTGTTGAGGATCAGCACGGCGGATGTGTTGTTACCTACCCTTACCACCTGGGGGTGGCCCGTCAGGAAGTCCAGGATCCAGTTGCAGAGGGAGGTGTTTAGTCCCAAGGCATGATTAATGCCTAAGGAAATGCATTTCCATGTAGGGCTGTTGCGGTGACCATATACCACCACACCGGCGGTCACGAGTCATGAAGGCAGTTAAATTCCACATGACCATTTAGTCACGGTAATTAGGCTTCTTCAAGCTCTGATGCTGCTGATGGTCATTAGTAACCTACCAAACTTGCTAACTGACTGGTACTCAGCACTCTATTGTCCGTCTAATCACTCTGACATCAATGTAAAAGTAATAAAAAATCAAATGAAGCACTTCATGAGCTCATGTTGCGCAATTTTTCTATAGGCTATGCAATTGCGTGAGAAAACAGTGATGGCCTCTATTAAAAATAGGGGGTTCTCATCAGCTTTCTATAGGCTAGGCCTACTATACTTATTTCTCAACATTCCTAATATTATGCACTGTAAGGACCGATGCTGGAGTAGAGAAGCAGGTACGGGGCAGTCAAACATTTAATCGGAACAGACATGGAACAAGACAGGACCAGCATCAGCACACAGGTATACAAGGACATATGACAATCAATGCTGAAGCAGGGAACAGAGCGGGGGAACAGACAGATATAGGAGGTAATGACAGAGGTGATTGAGTCCAGGTGAGTCCAATAACCGTTGATACGCTTGACTGGGAAGGCAGGTGTGCGTAATGATGGTGGCAGGAGTGCGTAATGCTGGGGAGCCTTGCGCCCTCGAGCGCCAGGGGGGGAGAACGGGAGCAGGCATGACAAGCACATTGCTTATCTTTACAGCAGGAGTATAGCCTACCTGGCTGACATGAAAATAAACCAGGGGAAAATGCGTCCTCCATTTGCTATTTAAGTGCATAGATTACATATTTTTTTTCCCGCTGCCCCTATTTCAATACAGGTGCATGATAATGGTCCATTCTAAATCAAAACAAATTTCACACATATTATTTAGTATATGTAAAGACAAGATTAAATAAAAAATAGACTAATGGTTGACAATATTGGCCTATCAGTTGTGAATTATATATTATCACTTGTGAATGATGCTGGGCATCATTCACAAGTCAAGAAACAATGCTTTTTTTCCTACTTTTTCTAATCATAGTCACACACCTCATGTAGCCTAGCCCATAGGCCTATATGTTTTAATAAGGTCTGTATCACACCTCATGTAGCCTAGCCCATAGGCCTATATGTTTTAATAAGGTCTGTATCACACCTCATGTAGCCTAGCCCATAGGCCTATATGTTTTGATAAGGTCTGTATCACAACTAAAGTGGCCAAATAACATTAATCCGCTTTAGAAGGGGTGTGGAGCCTAACTGGTATACATAAGCAGCGCTTGAGTTTCACGTTTGGGAAAGATAATTTTCACCATTATATGCAGCTTTATAATAAAGCATTATATGCATAATCACATTTGCGGTCACGTTTGATAATGGTGTTTTCTGGTAATGGAACATTTGTGCTTATAGCCTACTGCCATGTACACATTGCTGTGTTTACAATGTGAAGAAATAGCCTAATAGTTGATCAACATTTAAAGTATAATGTTCTGATCTGTTGTGTCAGCCACATTGTGTAAAAAGGGTTTTGGAATGCTAGTGGTTGTATTCATTTGGGATCTATCACACAGAATATAATAGGTTTTGTATTATGGGGAATAGTAGATTGACATAGGCTAGTACTTTTGCTGTTTGTTAGGCCTACTCATCTTGTTGGCTGATGAAAAGTAAATGAGAACAGTTCTTCCGATATCTTCAATATGCACCTCGGAGAAAGGTGTGAGGTGTACCTGTGAGAAAGACCCGATCAGGTGATGGAGAGCCATGTGAGTGAGAGGTGCTTCAGAGCGCGCAGCACTCAGGGGGGAAGGCACAACGCAGCACTCTGGGCCAAGGGCACAGCATTATCAAGTGCTTGTCAAATCATGCCTTTCAAGCTACTTTTTTCAAATCATCATTAGTCGCATCATGCAGCCTTACAATGTATTAAAAATCAAAACAGAGCAACGTTTGTAGAACAACTAAAATGACATTAATAACTCTAACTTAAGCATGTAGGAGTTCCTATTTCTTTGTTAACCGCTCAACACAGAATAGCCACACTCCTTCAAATCGTTTGGAGAAAATATTAATTATATTTTATTCAGCTTTGTTCAGTTGTATTCTTCATACTATAAAATAATGCCACGGAATTCCAAGCAAATCTTGTCTGCTAAATGAACTAGTGAAGCCCACAGCCGTTTGGCATAGCCAGATCAGGACCTAACATAAAGACAACTCAGAGTATGCTATTCTGGTCTTCTGAAATAGACTACATTTCATGTAGTGTTTTATATCATGTTTCTGTTTCTGTTGACCTGTCTAAAAGAAATAATGGATTTATTGTGAAGGTGTAGACTATATTACATGGATTTATTATACTTTTTAAAATGTAGATGTTCCAATGGTCTGCGTCAGTGGCTTGTAGGCCATGTGTAGAAGCCAGGAGATGCTAAATTTGTTTATGTTAATTCATGTCAATTACCGTGAGAATGACAGTTATTTGCTTGATAATCACCATCTGACAAAATTTCGTTACCGCCACAGCCCTATTTCCATGTGTCCTATCTGTGCTTGGATTTTAAAAAAGGGCCAGGAAACGTATGGCTTCGTTCCCACAACCAATGTAAAACCAAAAACATATGTTCCCACAACTTCCAAAGAACCGAATGTGCAAGCTGGGGATGCTCCATAGTGAATGCTGTGTTAAACTGGACTATATTGTGTAGTCATCACTAATGCAGAGTAAACAGAGAGATTTATTTTCCTCCTCACTGCATGATGCATTATTCACACTTAATTTACAGAGATGTCCCGAACACACATAGGCGCACACATAAACCCTGTGCACGTGCACACGCACACACTCTACTGAGTCACTCCATCAGTCGTCAGCATCCAATCATGTGTTTATATCTCGTCTCTCTCCACTCTATCATCTCGTTACATTCACTTGATCGCCTCATTGACTAATGCTTCCATCCTATCTGTTCTCTGTTATCTCAATTGAATCTATCTACTGAAGAGATTGAATTTGATTAATCCAGAGGGATTGGTGGCGGTTTACATCTGTCTCTGTCTCTCCCGTCTCTGTATCTGTTCCTGTCTGTCCTTATCTCTGCCTCCACTCGGTTTCTGACTGTGTTTCTGTCTCTGTCTGTTTATCTCCTTTTTGCTTCTATTTCTCTCCACCTACCTCATTCTCAGCCATGTCTTTCTGTCTCAGCCTCTGTGTCTGCCTTTGTCCCTGTCACTGCCTCTTTCTCTGCCCCTGTCTCTGCCTCTGTCCCTGTCTCTGCCTCTGTCCCTGTCTCTGCCTCTGTCTCTATTCTCTGTCTTTCTCTGCCTCTACTCCCTCTCTCTGCCTCTACTCCCCCTCCCTGCCACTGTCCCTGTCCCTCCGCTGTCCCTGTCCCTGCCTCTGTCTCTATTCTCTGTCTTCCTCTGCCTCTACTCCCTCTCTCTGCCTCTACAACCCCTCCCTGCCACTGTCCCTGTCCCTGCCTCTGTGAGATGTCTCTGTTCCCAGTCATACTCTGCTCCTCCCTGTGTATGTGATAAAGACTGAGAGGGGGAGAGAGAGAGAGAAATAGAGAGAGATGGAGAGAGGGAGAGAGAGAGAGGGAGAGAGAGAGAGAGAGAGAGGGAGAGAGAGAGAGAGAGAGAGAGAGAGAGGGGGGAGGGAGAGAAGAGGGAGGGAGAGAGAGAGGGGGAGGGAGAGAGAAGAGAGATCTAGGTAGGAGATAATGACTGAGTACCCCACAGCATAACATTAGCCTTGTTGGAGGGAGGGAGGGAGGGAGGGAGAGAGAGAGAGAGAGAGGCGATAATGACTGGGCACCCAACAGCATGGCATTAGCCTTGTTGGAGGGAGGGAGGGAGGGAGGGAGGGAGGGAGGGAGGGAGGGAGAGGCGCGATAATGACTGGGTACCCAACAGCATGGAATTAGCCTTGGTGGAGGGAGAGAGAAGAGAGAGAGGTGATAATGGATTAAAGCAGCTAACGATGCTAACGATGATGCCAGTGTCCAGGTTACACCCTGATCCTACCATATAATACTCAGGGGATGGATGTGTGCGTGCTATGGCATAGTAAGCAGTCTCACACAATGTGTGTGTTTGTGGAAGATATAGAGAGTGGAAGATATATGAGTGTTTTTGTGTGTTAGGCGTGTTTGAAATAGAGAGAGAGAAAGAGAGAGAGAGAAAGGGGCAATAGGGTGTGGTAGAGAGAGAGAGGGAGAGAAAGGGGGCGATAGGGTGCAGGAGGGAGGGAGGGAGGGAGGGATTGTTTATTTCACTTTTGTTTATTGTCTCTTCCACTTGCTTTGGCAATGTAACATGTGTTTCTCATGCCAATAAAGCCACTTAAATTGAAAGAGAGAGAACGAGAGAGAAAGAGTGAGTGTGTGTTTTCACAGTAGAGGTGTGTTTGTATTGCCACTTCAAAGAGAATGTTTAAGGCTGTGCGTTATACTGTATCATTTCTGGAATAATGAGCCTAGGTGATCTGGCTGTAAATCAGAATATAATACCATCCACACACACACACACACACACACACACACACACACACACACACACACTCACATGTATACTCACTCTCAGACACATCTTTGAACATTTTGGAAATGTTCTGTTAAAGGAATGAAATACCAAGACAATGAAGTTTTCAAGTTACTTAAATGTGCTGAGAATGTTCCAAAGTAAAGCAACTATCCTGCCAACCACACTCTCACCAAGCTGTAAGAAACATATGGTTCTCAGAATGGTATGTGCTAGCTGGGTCGTAACACAGCAGGAGGAGAATGGAGGGATTGGCAGAGAGGGGGACAGCCCTGGAACGTGATGGGTTCAGATGGGTGTCAGAAGAGATTAAGGTACTGAAGGGGGGGAATAAAAAGAGAAACCCAATTCTGAATGAATGAATGAAATGAATGAATTTTTTTTTTTCGTGTCAAATTGCAAATTGGCAACCCATCCCTTATGGGATTAATTGACACATAAACAAACATTACAATAATTCACTTTGGTAATTCAATAATAATTCTTCTTCCGGTGTTCTCTGTATTGCTCATTGCATAAAGAGTGAAAAAGAAATGTAAAGTAAAAAAATCATTACATAATAGTAAATACGATTATCCAAACAATAATTCTAGATACACTAACGGTCACTTAGAAATGTCCTTGTTTTTTATTTTTTGTCCATTAAAATAACATCAAATTGATCAGAAATACAGTGTAGACATTGTTAATGTTGTAAATGACTATTGCAGCTGGACATGGCAGATTTTTTTATGGACTGTACATTGGTGTACAGAGGCCCATCATCCGCATCATCATCCAATGGCACGTTGTGTTAGCTGATCCAAGTTTATCATTTTAAAAGGCTAATTGATCATTAGAAAACTCTTTTGCAATTATGTTAGCACAGCTGAAAACTGTTGTTTTGATTAAAGAAGTAATAAAACTGGCCTTCTTTAGACTAGTTGAGTGTCTGGAGCATCAGCATTTGTGGGTTCGATTACAGGCTCAAAATAGCCAGAAACAAAGACCTTTCTTCTGAAACGCATCAGTCTATTCTTGTTCTGAGAAATGAAGGCTATTCCATGCGAGAAATTGCCAAAAAACTGACGATCTCGTACAATGCTGTGTACTACTCCCTTCACAGAACAGCGCAAACTGGCCCTAACCAGAATAGAAAGAGGAGTGGGAGGCCCCGGTGCACAACTGAGCAAGAGGACAAGTACATTAGTGTGTCTAGTTTGAGAAACAGATGCCTCACAAGTCCTCAACTGGCATCTTCATTAAATAGTACCCGCAAAACACCAGTCTCAACATCAACAGGGAAGAGGCGACTCCGGGATGCTGGCCTTCTAGGCAGAGTTGCAAAGAAAAATCCATATCTCAGACTGGCCATTAAAAAGAAAAGATTAAGATGGGTAAAAGACAGGACTAAGATCCAATCCTACTACACCAGCTCTGACGCTTGTCGGATGTGGCAGGGCTTGCAAGTTATCTCATATTACAAAGAGAAACCCAGCCGTGAGCTGCCCAGTGACGCAAGCCTACCAGACAAGCTAAATGCCTTCCATGCTCGTTTCGAGGCAAGCAACACTGAACCATTGCATGAGAGCACCAGCTGTTCCAGACGACTGTGTGATCACGCTCTCCGTAGCCAATGTCAGTAAGACCTTTAAACAGGTTAACATCCACATGGCCGCAGGGGCAGACGGATTACCAGCATGCGCTGACCAGCTTGCAAGTGTTTTCACTGACATTTTCAACTTCTCCCTGACCCAGTCTGTAGTACCTACATATTTCAAGCAGACCACCATAGTCTCTGTGTCAAAGAACGCAAAAGTAACCTATCTAAATGACTTTGAAAGGCTGGTCATGGCCAAATCAACACCATCATCCCAGACACCCTTGACCCACTCCAATTTGCATACCATCCCTACAGATCCACAGAGGACACAATCTCTGTTGCACTCCACACATATCCTCAAAAAGTTCTAGAACTGCACCTTTGAGGGCATCTGACAGGCATCACCGCTTGGTATGGCAACTGCTTGGTATCCGACCGCAACGTGCTACAGAGGGTAGTGCATACAGCCAGTACATCACTGGGACCAAGATCCCTGCCATCCAGGACCTCTATACCAGGTGGTGTCAGAGAAATGCCGTAAAAATTGTCAAAGACTAAAGCCAACCAAGTTATAGACTGTTCTCTGTGTTGCCGCACAGAAAGCGGTACCGATTCACCAAGTTTGAAATCAACAGGAACCTGAACAGCTTCTACCCCCAAGCCATAAGACTGCTTAATAGTTAGTTAAATAGTTAACCAAATAGCTACCCGGACTAAAAGTGTTTGTGTGTGTGTGTTTGTGTGCGTGCGTGCGTGCGAGCGTGCTTGTGTGTAGCGTGTGTTTCACAACTCTCTCTATTCTCTCTGGATTTATAACATCTACAGTGAGTGAGTGACCCGTTTTCTACCCTGCTCTCTATCCCTGCGTAGTGTTGTGGTCTGTAAAACCTGCACACACACCGCCAAGCACGCACCAACACCCTCTGGTTGGTCCAGTTTGAGTGTGTTTGTGTGTGTTGGTACATGACCAGTATGTGTTTTATGACTCTGTGTGGTACATGTATATATCATACATGTGTGTTTGTGTGCCTCTGTACGTCACTGCATGTGTCTGTGATTTATGACTCCAGTCACATTTTAAATTGAGGCAATCCATGTTTCATGCAATCTCACTCCATCCTAATAGAAGACCTGTGTGTATGTGTGTTTTCAGAGGTAATGAGGCATATAGGGAGGCACGGCATGACAGGTGGGGTGGGATGGAGTTTGGGCGACACACACATGAGCACACACACACACACACACACACACACACACACACACACTGGACCTATAGACATAAACCGAGAGCCCTATCCATGCTCAGACAGCAGTACTGAAATACTGGCTTCTCTGTGCTTCCGGGTAAAGCGGGCATTGTGTCAAGCGTGGTCGTGTTTGCGTTCATGTTTCGGAGGACGCACGGCTCTCGACCTTTGCCTCTCCCGAGTCCGTACGGGAGTTGCAGCGATGAGACAAGACTAACTTTTAATTTTTTAAATTTTATTTCACCTTTATTTAACCAGGTAAGCTAGTTGAGAACAAGTTCTCATCAACGCAAAGCAGTGCGACACAAACAACAACATAGAGTTACACATGGAATAAACAAGCGTCAATAACACAATAGAAAAAAAAGGCCATAGTAGCGAAGTAATTACAGGTTAGCAAATTAACACTGGAGTGATAAATAGCAGATGATGTGCAATTAGAAATACTGGTGTGCAAAGAGCAGAAAAGTAAATAAAAGCAATATGGGGATGCGGTAGGTAAATTGGGTGGGCTATTTACAGATGGACTATGTACAGCTGCAGCGATCGGTTAGCTGCTCAGATAGCTGATGTTTAACGTTAACGAGGGAAATATAAGTCTTCAGCTTCAGCGATTTTTGCAATTCGTTCCAGTCATTGGTAGCAGAGAACTGGAAGGAAAGGCGGCCAAAGGAGGTGTTGGCTTTGGGGACGACCAGTGAGATATACCTGCTGGAGCGCGTGATACAAGTGGGTGTTGTTTTCGTGACCAGTAAGCTGAGATAAGGCGGAGCTTTACCTAGCATAGACTTATAGATGACCTGGAGCCAGTGGGTCTGGCGACGAATATGTAGTGAGGGCCAGCCGACTAGAGCATACAGGTCGCAGTGGTAGGTGGTATAAGGGGCTTTGGTGACAAAACGGATGGCACTGTGATAGACTGCATCCAGTTTGCTGAGTAGAGTGTTGGAAGCTGTTTTGTAAATTACATCGCCGAAGTCGAGGATCAGTAGGATAGTCAGTTTTACGAGGGTATGTTTGGCGCAGTGAGTGAAGGAGGCTTTGTTGCGAAATAGGAAGCCGAATCTAGATTTAATTTTGGATTGGAGATGTTTAATATGAGTCTGGAAGGAGAGTTTACAGTCTAGCCAGACACCTAGATATTTGTAGTTGTCCACATATTCTAAGTCAGGACCGTCCAGAGTAGTGATGCTAGTCAGGCGGACAGGTGCAGGCAGCGAATGGTTGAAAGGCATGCATTTGGTTTTACTAGCGTTTAAGAGCAATTGGAGGCCATGGAAGGAGTGTTGTATGGCATTGAAGCTCGTTTGGAGGTTAGTTAACACAGTGTCCAAAGAGGGGCCAGATGCATACAGGATGGTGTCGTCTGCGTAGAGGTGGATCAGGGAATCACCCGCAGCAAGAGCAACATTGTTGATATATACAGAGAAAAGAGTCGGCCTGAGACTGCCAGAGGTCTGGACAACAGGCCCTCCGATTTGACACACTGAACTCTGTCTGACTAGTAGTTGGTGAACCAGGCGAGGCAGTCATTTGAGAAACAAAGGCTGTTGAGTCTGCCGATAAGGATACGGTGATTGACAGAGTCGAAAGCCTTGGCCAGGTCGATGAAGACGGCTGCACAGTACTGTCTTTTATTGATGGCGGTTATGATATCGTTTAGTACCTTGAGCGTGGCTGAGGTGCACCCGTGACCAGCTCGGAAACCGGATTGCACAGCGGAGAAGGTACGGTGGGATTTGAAATGGTCAGTGATCTGTTTGTTAACTTGGTTTTCGAAGACTTTAGAAAGGCAGGGCAGGATGGATATAGGTCTGTAACAGTTTGGGTCTAGAGTGTCACCCCCTTTGAAGAGGGGGATGACCGCGGCAGCTTTCCAATCTTTAGGGATCTCGGACGATACGAAAGAGAGGTTGAACAGACTGGTAATAGGGGTTGCAACAATAATTTTAGAAAGAGAGGGTCCAGATTGTCTAGCCCAGCTGATTTGTACAGGTCCAGGTTTTGCATCTCTTTCAGAACATCTGCTGTCTGGATTTGGTGAAGGAGAAGCTGGGGAGGCTTGGGCAAATTTCTGTGGGGGGTGTGGAGCTGTTGGCCGGGGTTGGGGTAGCCAGGAGGAAAGCATGGCTAGCCGTAGAGAAATTCTTCTTGAAATTCTCGATTATTGTGGATAAATCGGTGGTGACAGTGTTACCTAGCCTCAGTGCAATGGGCAGCTGGGATATCATGAAATTGGGGAGAAAAACGGGTAAAAGTAAAAAAAAAAAAAAAAAAAAAAAAAAAAGATGATTTCAAAAGCTTTCTAACAAACCCTCCCTCCCTCTTCCTCCCTCTTCCTCTATTCCCCCTCTATCTATCTCAATAGTATCTTTCCCCCAGGGAGATCCAGTCAATATTTGTGTATGGCTGTTGTGTAATTGGCTCATGGCCAATTGGCTGTATGGTAAACCTCAGTGGTTGCAAAAGAAATGGAACACCTGTTTAGGCGAGGTGCTGGCTAGCGGAGTAGAAGACCTGTTTAGGGGAGGTGCTGGTTAGCGGAGTAGAACACCTGTTTAGGTGATGTGCTGGCTATTGGAGTAGAAGACCTGTTTAGGCGAGGTGCTGGCTAGCGGAGTAGAACACCTGTTTAGGGGAGGTGCTGGCTAGCGGAGTAGAACACCTGTTTAGGCGAGGTGCTGGTTAGCGGAGTAGAACACCTGTTTAGGTGATGTGCTGGCTAGCAGAGTAGAACACCTGTTTAGGTGATGTGCTGGCTAGCAGAGTAGAGCACCTGTTTAGGTGAGGTGCTAGCTAGCGGAGTAGAACACAACACCTGTTTAGGTGAGGTGCTGGTTAGCGGAATAGAACACCTGTTTAGACGAGGTGCTGGCTAGCGGAGTAGAACACCTGTTTAGGCGAGGTGCTAGCTAGCGGAGTAGAACACAACACCTGTTTAGGTGAGGTGCTGGTTAGCGGAATAGAAGACCTGTTTAGACGAGGTGCTGGCTAGCGGAGTAGAACACCTGTTTAGGCGAGGTGCTGGCTGGCGGAGTAGAACACCTGTTTAGGCGAGGTGCTGGCTGGCGGAGTAGAACACCTGTTTAGGCGAGGTGCTGGCTGGCAGGGTAGAACACCTGTTTAGACGAGGTGCTGGCTAGCAGAGTAGAACACTTGAAAAAAGGAGAGCTGCACAGCTCAGATTCCATGGCTGTTTATGCTTATGGCAAGTACTGAATGATCATGCTGTTTGCATTATGACATGGGTATTAAGAACATCACTGGGGTTTAACAGCTTGTGACTTAGACAGGATGATGTCATGTTGGGTTCACTCATTGGTAATCCACATACATAATGTACAGTCAGGTCCAAAATAATTGGTACCCTTGATAAAGATCAGCAAAAAATACTTTATAAAATAAATAATACAAATACGGAGCCATATTGTATGCTCAAAAATATTTGAAATTTGTATTATGTTAAACTAAACGCAGCAAAAAGAAACGTCCCTTTTTCAGGACCCTGTCTTTCAAAGATAATTTGTAAAAATCCAAGTAACTTCACAGATCTTCATTGTAAAGGGTTTTAACACTGTTTCCCATGCTTGTTCAATGAACCATAAACAATTAATGAACATGCACCCGTGGAACGGTCGTTAAGACACTAACAGCTTACAGACAGCAGGCAATTAAGGTCACAGTTATGAAAACGTAGGACACTAAAGAGGCCTTTCTACTGACTCTGAAAACACCAAAAGAAAGATGCCCAGGGTCCCTGCTCATCTGCGTGAACGTGCCTTAGGCATGCTGCAAGGAGGCATGAGGACTGCTGATGTGGCCAGGGCAATAAATAGCAATGTCCGCACTGTGAGACGCCTAAGACAGAGCTACAGGGAGACAGGACGGACAGCTGATTGTCCTCGCAGTGGCAGACCACGTGTAACAACACCTGCACAGGATCGGTACATCCGAACATCACACCTGCGGGACAGGTACAGGATGGCAACAACAACTGCCCGAGTTACACCAGGGACGCACAATCCCTCCATCAGTGCACAAATTGTCCGCAATAGGCTGAGAGAGGCTGGACTGAGGGCTTGTAGGCCTGTTGTAAGGCAGGTCCTCACCAGACATCACCGGCAGGGGTGATGGTCGGATTCGCGTTTATCGTCGAAGGAATGAGCGTTACTCCGAGGCCTGTACTCGGGAGCGGGATCGATTTGGAGGTGGAGGGTCCGTCATGGTCTGGGGCGGTGTGTCACAGCATCATCGGACTGAGCTTGTTGTTATTGCAGGCAATCTCAACGCTGTCTGTGCATTACAGGGAAGACATCCTCCTCCCTCATGTGGTACCCTTCCTGCAGGCTCATCCTGACATGACCCTCCAGCATGACAATGCCACCAGCCATACTGCTCGTTCTTTGCATGATTTCCTGCAAGACAGGAATGTCAGTGTTCTGCCATGGCCAGCAAAGAGCCCGGATCTCAATCCCATTGAGCACGTCTGGGACCTGTTGGATTGGAGGGTGAGGGCTAGGGCCATTCCCCCCCAGAAATGTCTGGGAACTTGCAGGTGCCTTGGTGGAAGAGTGGGGTAACATCTCACAGCAAGAACTTGCTAATCTGGTGCAGTCCATGAGGAGGAGATGCACTGCAGTACTTAATGCAGCTGGTGGCCACACCAGATACTGACTGTTACTTTTGATTTTGACCCCCCCTTTGTTCAAGGACACATTATTCCATGTCTGTGGAACTTGTTCAGTTTATGTCTCAGTTGTTGAATCTTGTTATGTTCACACAAATATTTACACGTTAAGTTTGCTGAAAATAAACGCAGTTGACAGTGAGAGGATGTTTCTTTTTTTGCTGAGTTTATATACATTTTCTTTTAATGATAGGGGTTAAATTATTGGCACCCCTGTTTTCAATACTCTAACACTCTCACCTTGGGAGGATAACGGCTCTGAGCCTTTTTCTAAAATGTTGGAGAACACATTAGGAGGGATCTTAGACCATTTCTTCATACAGAATCTTTCCAGATCATTGATATCCTTCGACTGCGCTTATGGACTGCCCTCTTCAATTCAAACTACAGTTTTTCCGGAGACAATGCAAAATTTTGATTTTGTGGTCCATTAACATATTCTTTGTGGATTTTAATGTGTGCTTGGGGTTATTGTCTTGCTGGAAGATCCACTTGAGGCCAAGTTTCAGCCTCCTGGCAGAGGCAACCAGGTTTTGGGCAAAAATGTCCTGGTACAGGACCAGTGAAAGCTAAATAACCCCATAACATCAAAGTTCCACCACCATAGGTATGAGGTTATTTTCTGCATATGCATCTTTCTTTTGATGCCAAACCCACCACTGGAGTGTATGGCCAAATACCTCTATTTTCATGTCATCTGACTATAGCACAGGTTACAATCCAAGGGCCAATGCCGTTTAGCAAACTCCAGGCTGTTATTTTGTGCTAAGCCCTTATATGTCCCCTGACCTTCACATTTTACTGGTATGGCAATTCTTAGAAAATATGTGAGTGTGATTGTATGTGAGAGGGGGCATTGTATCAGAAAGAGAGGGAAAGAGTGAAAGAGAGGAAAGGAGAGTTGTTAGAGGGTGCTTGACATGTGAATGGTTATCCAGCAAGTTCAGAGGCCTGGCACCACTACAGGGACAATCAGTACCATTCAGCTTCACACAAAACATCATGCCGCTCAGAAATGTTCCCTCTGAAATCTGTGCTCAAATACATTTTCACAAAATCCATCAACACACATATTGGTAACAAGGCTGCATCACATCCGGCCGTGATTGGGAGTCCCATAGGGGGGCACACAATTGGCCCAGCGGTGTCCGGGTTTGGCCGGGGTAAGCCATCATTGTAAATAAGAATTTGTTCTTAACTGACTTGCCTAGTTAAATAAAGGTTAAATAAAAAATAAATATATTTATAGATATTTTTAAAATCAACAAATATCATTTTCTTTAAACACATATGTTGCTGAAATCTGATCTACCCTGTCCTTGTTCAAAATCAATTTTCTCCTCCCTCTGTGGGCAAATGAAATGGTCCCCCCCACGCAGTTTGGCTGGTGTCTTGTCCAGACAAGAGGGCTCTCCATACTCCCTAGATACAGTTTCCAGAGCAACAGTTACATACTCTAGATTGGATTTAGCGCAGAAAACACAGGGGACAACAGAGAATAGCCCAATAGAACAGGACCACAGAGAAATAGCCCAATAAGCCTTTGGTTATGGTACAGAGCGCTCACCTTGGGTCCTGGACTAGCTAGTCAGGAGCCAGTCAGGCAGGCCAGGTGCATACAGGTTGCTGGGAGTTTTGGCCCTGTCCGAATCTGGACTGTGTGAGAGCTGTGACCCATTTGTGCCCCGCTTTGCATTACGTTCATGTTGGCTCAGTGTGTGCCAAACCGTGTGCAAGGCAGCCTGCTTGCGGCAGTGTGTGTGTGTGGCATGAGGACAGTGTCCCTGCCAACGGCTGCCATCTGGGAGGAACACGCGTAGCTCACAACGTTCCTGACGAGGCACGGAACGGGGGCGGGACAGAAGGACAACCACAGACCCCCCTCACACACACACACACACACACGATGATGATGCTGATGATGGCAATTCTGATGAGAGGAAGAATGGCAAAATATCATCCAGACTATAACTGATACACTGCAGGCTACTTCAAGATCCGACCCTTGTTAGCCTATCTCAATGAAAGAGCTGATCAATACCCCATCCGGGCACAGCCAGAAGAGGACTGGCCACCCCTCATAGCCTGGTTCCGCTCTAGGTTTCTTCCTAGGTTTTGGCCTTTCTAGGGAGTTTTTCCTAGCCACCGTGCTTCTACACCTGCATTGCTTGCTGTTTGGGGTTTTAGGCTGGGTTTCTGTACAGCACTTTGAGATATCAGCTGATGTAAGAAGGGCTATATAAATAAATTTGATTTGATTTGAATGACAGAGCTGATCAATACCACATCACAATGACAGACCTGATCAATACCCCATCTCAATTTCAGAGCTGATCAATACCCCATCATAATGACAGAACTGATCAATACCCCATCTCAATGAGAGAGCTGATCAATACCACATCACAATGACAGAGCTG
Organism: Salmo trutta; assembly: GCF_901001165.1. Taxonomy (NCBI): domain Eukaryota; kingdom Metazoa; phylum Chordata; class Actinopteri; order Salmoniformes; family Salmonidae; genus Salmo; species Salmo trutta. Next base: position 39,146,829 of record NC_042978.1, on the reverse strand, counting down.
ATCAATGCCCCATCTCAATTTCAAAGCTGATCAATACCCCATCTCATTGAGAGAGCTGATCAATACCCCATCTCAATGAGAGAGCTGATCAATACCACATCACAATGACAGAGCTGGTCAATACCCCATCTCGATTTCAGAGCTGATCAATACCCCATCTCAATTTCAGAGCTGACCAATAGCCCATCTCAATTTCAGAGCTGATCAATACCCCATCTCAAGGAGCGAGCTGATCAATACCCTATCTCAATGAGAGAGCTGATCAATACTCCATCACAATGAGAAAGCTGATCAATACCCCATCTCAATGACAGAGCTGATCAATACCCCATCTCAATGAGAGAGCTGATCAATACCCCATCTCAATGACAGAGCTAATCAATAACACATCTCAATTTCAGAGCTGATCAATACCACATCACAATGACAGAGCTGATCAATACCCCATCTCAATGAGAGAGCTGATCAATACTTCATCACAATGAGAGAGCTGATCAATACATCATCTCAATGAGAGAGCTGATCAATACCCAATCTCAATGACAGAGCTAATCAATACCACATCACAATGAGAGAACTGATCAATACGACATCTCAATGAGAGAGCTGATCAATACCCCTTCTCAATGACAGAGCTAATCAATACCACATCACAATGAGAGAGCTGATCAATACCCCAGTATAGTTTTTGGACTATACTGGACCTGTGTAGCCTTGTAATCTATGGGTAACGGGTAATAATCTATGGGTAACGGGTAATAATCTATGGGTAACGGGTAATAATCTATGGGTAACGGGTAATAATCTATGGGTAACGGGTAATAATCTATGGGTAATGGGTAATAATCTATGGGTAACGGGTAATAATCTATGGGTAACGGGTAATAATCTATGGGTAACGGGTAATAATCTATGGGTAACGGGTAATAATCTATGGGTAACGGGTAATAATCTATGGGTAACGGGTAATAATCTATGGGTAACGGGTAATAATCTATGGGTAACGGGTAATAATCTATGGGTAACGGGTAATAATCTATGGGTAACGGGTAATAATCTATGGGTAACGGGGTTGACATGTTTTGCTCAAAAAGAGTAGAAGTAGATCACCTGCTTTTACACTATGATTTTACTATTAGATGTTCAATGTTTCTTCTGGAGAAATATTTAAAAAGGAGTAGTTTTTCCCATTTTAAAAGGAGAGTTCAGTTCACGTAAAAAGGTTGACCTGAAAATGAGGGACAGGTTTTTTTTCCCTTTGAAATTAGTCATTTTCAGAAATGACTTTGTCAAAGCAACGAAATACAGTGCCTTCGGAAAGTATTCAGACCCCTTCCCCTTTTCCACATTTTGTTACGTTACAACCTTATTCTAAAATGGATTAAATAAATAAAAAACCCTCAGCAATCTGCACACAACACCCCATAATCACAAAGCGAAAACATGATTTTTGAAATGTTTGCACATTTATAAAACATTTAAACAGAAATACCTTATTTACATAAGTACTTTTGCTACATAATAATAATCTAAAATAGTGATAAAAAAATGTACTATACAAATAAATGAATAATAGAAATAACAACACTATAATGATAACAGTCCTTCTCTATAAAAACATAATAAGTAACAGGGACAATAAAAGGCTAAACATGGAAAATGAACATGCTACTATTATTACTACTAAAATGAATCCTATCACCACTATTATTAACACTAATACAACAAATCAAATATTATTGGTCTTAAACACATATTTAGCAGATGTTATTGCGGGTATAGCGGAATGCTTGCAAGCATGTACAACTTTCCCTACTACTACCATTACCACTACTAGCATTTCTAATAGTACTATATCTACCTACTAAAACTATTACTACTATCATCACAATTACATCAGTACTACAACTACCATCATCATTACTGCTACCACTACTACCATCTTTAAATTACTCTCTCTCTCTCAATTGAATTCAATTTCAATTTAAGGGCTTAATTGGCATGGGAAACGTATGTTAACATTGCCAAAGCAAGTGAAGTAGATAATAAACAAAAGTGAAATAAACAATAAAATTAACCATAAACATTACACTCACAAAAGTTTTAAAAGAATAAAGATATTACAAATGTCATATTATGTGCAAATAGTTCAAGTACAAAAGGGAAAATAAATAAACATAAATATAGGTTGTATTTAAAACGGTGTTTGTTCTTCACTGGTTGCCCTTTTCTTGTGGCAACAGGTCACAATTATTGCTGCTGTGGTGGCACACTGTGGTATTTCACCCAATAGACATGGGAGTTTATCAAAATGGGGTTTGTTCTCTCTCTTTCTGTCTGTCTTAGCTAGTCAGACTGTCACAATCCAATTGATTGTACCTGCATTCTACTTGCGTACATATAACTGATTTAGACTTCTCTGGAGGTAAAAAAAAAAAGTTGTTTTCTTAATATAGAACCAACCATGGGAAAAATATATTCTATCAGTTGTTATTTCTAGGTCCAGGTGGGTTATTTCCTAGTAGTCCTAGTGACAGTTATTTTCTCAACTATCTTCTGTCTCCTGTGTTCTTAGGCTGATGTGATGCAGCCTTAGCCTCTAACGTACGTACGCCTCCTTTCCATTTCATTTGCTGCTGTTAATTTCCCAATCCTGTTTCCTCTCCTGTGTGACACGGTACAAAACTCAAACTATCAGAGGCTAGATGTCACTAATCCAATCCAACACCCCCATAGTGGCCTCAACACTGAGCCATGAATCCAGCCAACCACCATTACCCCTTCATCTCCTCGGGCGGCAGGTAGCCTAGTGGTTAGAGCATTGGACCAGTAACTGAAAGGTTGCTGGATCGAATCCCTGAGCTGTCAAGGTAAAAATATGTTGCTCTGCACCTGAACAAAGCAGTTCTGTTCCTAGGCTGTCATTGTAAATAATAATTTTTTCTTAACTGACTTGCCTAGCAAAAAAATGTAAATCTCCACAGAGGGAAAGAGAGTGAGGCAGCAAGATAAAGGGAGAGGGGAAAAAGAAAGAGCGAGACATCAGGCAAATTAGGTTTACCACAGACGTACCGTGCTCGCTGCTATTTTTATCACTATCCCAATGTCATTACAGCCCTTTTGAGTGGGTCCTACACCCACCAATATGTGATGTTATTTACTATTCACCTCAGAGAATTATGACAATCCTGTGCCCACTTAGGTCCATAATGGGAATGAGTCACAACTGGCTTAACTTAAAAGAGCTGTGCTCGCCCTTGCTCTCTCTTTCTCTCTCTCTTTTGTATGTTCTCTCTTTTTCCCTCTCAGGTCTGTGGTCCTTCAGTGCGTCGTCAGTCACACAGCTCTTTGATGCTAAAGTGCTGTCTTTAGAGATGTGAAGCGTAGGGAAGCACTTTCCCCTCTTCAATAATGAATAAGAAGAGAGAAATCCTGAAGGGTGATCTGGGGAAGTAGAAAGAGAGAAATGATATAGGGATAGAGAGAGAAAGACAGAGAGCAAGAGAGACAGAGAGAGAGAGAGAGAAAGAGAGAGAAAGAGCCGTAGAAGGAGAGACAGAGACAGACAGACAGAAAGTAAGAGAGAGAGACAGTAATGAATTGGCGAGGGCACTAGAACAGTATGCAGCACCTTACTAAAGTCTGTAGTCACATATCTACTGTTTTCTGATGGTCTGGTGCTTCTGTCCCTAACCACAGAGAGCCTACAGCAGCACCTAGATCTTCTGCACAGATACTGTCAGACCTTGGCCCTGACAGTGAATCTCATTAAGACAAAAATAATGGTGTTCCAAAAAAGGTCAACTTGCCAGGACCACAAATATACATTCCATCTAGACACTGTTGCCCTAGAGCAGTGGTTCCCAAACTTTTTATAGTCCCGTACCCCTTCAAACATTCAACCTCCAGCTGCATACCCCCTCAAGCACCAGGATCAGCACACTCTCAAATGTTGTTTTTTGCCATCATTGTAAGCCTGCCACACACACACACTATACGATACATTTATTAAACATAAGAATGAGTGTGAGTTTTTGTCACAACCCAGCTCTTGGGAAGTGACAAAGAGCTCTTATAGGACCAAGGCACAACTAATAATATAATAATCAATAATTTTGCTCTTTATTTAGCCATCTTACATATAAAACTTTATTTGTTCATCAAAAATTGTGAATAACTCACCACAAGTTAATGAGAAGGGTGTGCTTGAAAGGATGCTCATAACTCTGCAATGTTGCGTTGTATTGGAGAGAGTCTCAGTCTTAAATCATTTTCCACACACAGTATGTGCCTGTATTTAGTTTTCATGCTAGTGAGGGCCGAGAATCCACTCTCACATAGGTAAGTGGTTGCAAAGGGCATCAGTGTCTTAACAGCGCGATTTGCCAAGGCAGGATACTCTGAGCGCAGCCCAATCCAGAAATCTGGCCATGGCTTCTGATTCAATTATTTTTTCACAGAACCGCTTGTTGCAATTTCGATGAGGCTCTCTTGTTCAGATATCGGTAAGTGGACTGGAGGCAGGGCATGAAAGGGATAACGAATCCAGTTATTTGTGTCATCCGTATCGGTTCCTGCGTAATTGCGCACCCAACTCACTCAGGTGCTTCGTTATATCACATTTGACATTGTCCGTAAGCTTGAGTTCATTTGCACACAAAAAATCATACAATAATGTAAAGACCTGTGTGTTGTCCTTGTTAATGCAGACAGAGAAGAGCTCCAACTTCTTAATCATAGCCTCAATTTTGTCCCGCACATTGAATATAGTTGCGGAGAGTCCCTGTAATCCTAGATTCAGATCATTCAGGCGAAGAAAAAAAACATCACCCTGATAGGCCAGTCGTGTGAGAAACTCATCATCATGCAAGCGGTCAGACAAGTGAAAATTATGGTCAGTAAAGAAAACTTTAAGCTCATCTCTCAATTCCAAAAAACGTATCAATACTTTGCCCCTTGATAACCAGTATGTTGTAAAATCGTTAAATGGTCGCTGCCCATATCATTGCATAATGCAGAGAATAGACGAGAGTTCAGGGGCCTTGCTTTAACAAAGTTAACCATTTTCACTGTAGTGTCCAAAACATATTTCAAGCTGTCAGGCATTCCCTTGGCAGCAAGAGCCTCTCAGTGGATGCTGCATTGTACCCAAATGGCGTCGGGAGCAACTGCTTGCATGTGCGTTACTACCAGATATAACAGACTGACCATAGCCCCCCGGCACATAGACTATTGCAGCATAGATACTGGAGGCTGAGACGGGGGAGTCGGGAGATAATGACCAACGCACAAACACAGAGCAAATCTTTTGCCTCAACAGACACCCACTGTACAATCCAACGTCACATATTTACATATTAGCTAGCATCTGTATTAGAGGTCGACCGATTAATCGGCATGGCCGATTAATTAGGGCCGATTTCAAGTTTTCATAACAATCCGTGATCAGCATTTTTGGACGCTGATTATGGCCGATTACATTGCAATCCATAAGGAGACTGCGTGCAGGCTGACCACCTGTTACGTGAGTGCAGCAAAGAGCCAAGGTAAATTGCTAGCTAGGGCATGAAACTTATCTTATAAAAAAACAATCAATCTTAACATAATCACTAGTTAACTACACATGGTTGATGATATTACTAGTTTAACTAGCTTGTCCTGCATTGCATATAATCAGTGCAGTGCCTGTTAATTTATCATCCAATCACAGCCTACTTCGCCAAACGGGTGATGATTTAACAAAAGCACATTCGCGAAAAAAGCACAATCGTTGCACCAATGTACCTGACCATGAACATCAATGCCTTTCTTAAAATCAATACACAACTAGATTTTTTTAAACCTGCATATTTAGTTAAAAGAAATTCATGTCAGCAGGCAATATTAAATAGGGAAATTGTGTCACTTCTCTTGCGTTCAGTGCAAGCAGAGTCAGGGTATATGCAGCAAATTGGGCCGCCTGGCTCGTTGCGAACTGTGTGAGACCATTTGTCCTAACAAAGACAGTAATTCATTTGCCAGAATTTTACATGACATAACATTGAAGGTTGTGCAATGTAACAGCAATATTTAGACATAGGGTTGCCACCCGTTCGATAAAATACGGAATGGTTCCGTATTTCACTGAAAGAATAAACGTTTTGTTTTCAAAATGATAGTTTCCGGATTTGACCATATTAATGACCTAAGGCTCGTATTTCTGTGTGTTTATTATATTATAATTAAGTCTATGATTTGATATTTGATAGAGCAGTCTGACAGAGCGGTGGTAGGCAGCAGCAGGCTCGTAAGCATTCATTCAAACAGCACTTTCCTACGTTTGCCAGCAGCTCTTCGCGATGCTTGAAGCACAGCGTTGTTTATGACTTCAAGCCTATCAACTCCCAAGATTAGGCTGGCAATACTATAGTGCCTATAAGAACATCCAATAGTCAAAGGTATATGAAATACAATTGGTATAGAGAGAAATAGTCCTATAATTCCTACAACCTAAAACTTCTTAACTGGGAATATTGAAGACTAATGTTAAAAGGAACCACCAGCTTTCATATGTTCTCATGTTCTGAGCAAGGAACTTAAACGTTAGCTGTTTTACATGGCACATATTGCACTTTTACTTTCTTCTCCAACACTGTGTATTGCATTATTTAAACCAAATGGAACATGTTTCATTATTTATTTGAGAATAAATTGAGTTTATTTATGTATTATATTAAGTTAAAATAAAAGTGTTCATTGTTCATTCAGTATTGTTGTAATTGTCATTATCACAAATATATATATAAAAATCGGACGATTAATCGGTATCGGCTTTTTTTTGGTCCTCCAATATTCGGTATCGGCGTTGGAAAATCATAATCGGTAAACTGAGTATACGAAATATTAGAAACACCTTCCTAATATTGAGTTGCATCCCCCCCTTTTGCCCTCAGAACAGCCTCAATTCAAAGGGGGAAACTCTACAAGGTGTCGAAAGTGTCCACAGGGATACTGGCCCATGTCGACTCCAATGTTTCCCACAGCTGTGTCAGGTTGGCTGGATGTCCCTTGGGTGGTGGACCATTCTTGATACACACGGGAAACTGACAGGCGTGAAAAAACCAGCAGCATTGCAGTTCTTGACACAAAGCACCTACTACCATACCCCGTTCAGAGACACTTAAATCTTTTGTCTTGCACATTCACCTTCTGACGGCACACATACATAATCCATGTCTTAATTGTCCCAAGGCTTGAAAATCCTTCTTTAACCTCTTACATCTAGATGTTCTGCTAGCGGAACACCTGCTCCAAAAGCCAATGATGGGCGTGGCGCGAATTACAAATTCCTCAAAAATACAAAAACTTCCATTTTTCAAACATATGACTATTTTACACCATTTTAAAGACAAGACTCTCCTTTATCTAACCACACTGTCCGATTTCAAAAAGGCTTTACAACGAAAGCAAAACATTAGATTATGTCAGCAGAGTACCCAGCCAGAAATAATCAGACACCCATTTTTCAAGCTAGCATATAATGTCACATAAATCCAAACCACAGCTAAATGCAGCACTAACCTTTGATGATCTTCATCAGATGACACCCCTAGGACATTATGTTATACAATACATGCATGTTTTGTTCAATCAAGTTCATATTTATATCAAAAAACAGCTTTTTACATTAGCATGTGACGTTCAGAACTAGCATACCCCCGCAAACTTCCGGTGAATTTACTAAATTACTCACGATAAACGTTCACAAAAAGCATAACAATTATTTTAAGAATTATAGATACAGAACTCCTCTATGCACTCGATATGTCCGATTTTAAAATAGCTTTTCGGTGAAAGCACATTTTGCAATATTCTCAGTAGATAGCCCAGCCATCACGGCTAGCTATTTAGACACCCAGCAAGTTTAGCACTCACCAAAGTCAGATTTACTATAAGAAAAATGTTATTACCTTTGCTGTTCTTCGTCAGAATGCACTCCCAGGACTTCTACTTCAATAACAAATGTTGGTTTGGTCCCAAATAATCCATAGTTATATCCAAACGGCGGCGTTTTGTTTGTGCGTTCAAGACACTATCCGAATGGTAAAGAAGGGTTACGAGCACGACGCATTTCGTGACAAAAAAAATCTAAATATTCCATTACCGTACTTCGAAGCATGTCAACCGCTGTTTAAAATCAATTTTTATGCCATTTTTCTCGTAAAAAAGCGATAATATTCTGACCGGGAGTGGTGGTTTTCGTTCAAAGAGAGAGAGAAAGTAACATGGAGTCGACTCGTGCACGAGCCTTAGTCTCATAGTACTCTGACCGGCCACTATCCAAACGCGCTAATGTTTTTCAACCAGGGCCTGCAAAGCCACGATTCAGCTTTTTGCCGCCTTCTGAGAGCCCATGGGAGCCGTAGGAAGTGTCACGTAACAGCAGAGATCCCCTGTATTGGATAGAGATAATCAAGAAGGGCAAGAAATGGTCAGACAGGGTACTTCCTGTTTGGAATCTTCTCAGGTTTTGGCCTGCCAAATGAGTTCTGTTATACTCAGACACCATTCAAACAGTTTTCGAAACATTGGAGTGTTTTCTATCCAAAGCTATTAATTATATGCATATTCTAGTTTCTGGGCAGGAGTAATAATCAGATTAAATCGGGTACGTTTTTTATCCGGCCGTGAAAATACTGCCCCCTAGTCATAACAGGTTAACCTGTTTCCTCTCCTTCATCTACATCTAAGCTACATCAATAATGGATCATAGCTTTCTCCTGGATTCACCTGGCCAGTCTATGTCATGGAAAGAACAGGTGTTCTTAATGTTTTGTGCATTCAGTGTAGTGTAGTATATATATATATATATATATATATACAGTATAGAGGCCTGGAGTCACTAATGATGTCATCCCCATCACATGACACCCTCGGAACCCCAGGTGAGCTGAGCCCTTTGCTCATTGTCTCTACGAAGTTCATGTGAATCGGTGTGAGACCTCTCCTGTGGTACAATCTAATAGGCAGATGTTCTGTCCTCTGTACTCTCACGTCTGGGGCTGGTATACATCTAGCTGTTTTTTCTATACATCGGCAGTCGGTGAATCACTACGTGACTACGAATCACTACGTGACTACGAATCACTACGTGAATCACGCCACAAATCACTACGTGAATCAGGCCTTCATGGTCGAATTGCTACAAAGAAACCACTAATAAAGGACACGAATAAGAAGAAGAGACTTGCTTGGCCCAAGAAACACGAGCAATGGACATTAGACCGGTGGAAATCTGTCCTTTGGTCTGATGAGTCCAAATGTGAGATTTTTGTTTCCAACCGCCGTGTCTTTGTGAGACGTAGAGTAGGTGAACGGATGACCTCCGCATGTGTGGTTCCCACTGTGAAGCATGGAGGAGGAGGTGTGGGGGTGCTTTGCTGGTGACACTGTCAGTGATTAATTTAGAATTCATGGCACATTTAACCGGTTTGTGCTTAGTGGGACTGTCATTTGTTTTTCAACCAGACAATGACCTAAAACACACATCCAGGCTGTGTAAGGGCTATTTGAACAAGAAGGAGAGTGATGGAGTGCTTCATCAGATGACCTGGCCTCCACAATCACCTGACCTTAACCCAATTGAGATGGTTTGGGATGAGTTGGACTGCAGAGTGAAAGAAAAGCAGCCAACAAGTGCTCAGCATATGTGGGAACTCTTTCAAGACTGTTGGAAAAGCATTCCTCATGAAGCTGGTTCAGAGAATGCCAAGTGTGCAAAGCTGTCATCAAGGCAAAGGGTGGCTACTTTGAAGAATCTCAAATATAAAATATATTTTTAAAATATATTTTAATTTGTTTAACACTTTTTTGGTTACTACATGATTCCATATGTGTTATTTTAAAGTTTTGATGTCTTCACTATTATTCTACAATGCAGAAAATAGTAAAATTAAGGAAAAACCCAATGAGTAGGTGTTCTAAAACGTATATATCTGTAAATTGATTTTGCAGGGTTACGAGGTAATTCAGCTAGCTACAGTGTATGTACATATAGGTACAGGTAAAGTGACGAGGCAACATAAAAAACAAAATAGCAGAATTAGTAAGGAGCCTGTAAAACAGCTGCTAGCCACTGCAGCACCATCTTCCACTTGGTGTGTGTGAGATAGAGAGAGCTTGACTCTGGAGGGGTGCAGCTTAGCGCTGAAAAGCTTTAACACACACAGATACTGTTTGAGGGAGGGAGGGAATGAGGGGGAAGAGAAAATAGATAGAAAGAAAGGTAATCATACAGAGGGATAGAGGGGAGAGCAAGAGAGTTTGAATGAAAGGTCCGGACTAAACACTATCCTCCCAAGGAAAGGAGACAGAGTTAAGGCGAAATAAAGGAGAAAACCAGAGAGGGAGAGATAGATAGATAGAGGTAGTGAGTGGGGGGGAGGGGGGCAGGTAAGGAAAGAGAGAGGGGGAAAGAGAGAGCAAGAAGGAGAGAAACAGAAAGAGAGACAGACGGTTTGTCTTAGAATCCAGGTGTCTCAGGCCTTATAGAACCATGGCAATGGAGGGGGCCTTTCTCACCCATATGCGTCACTCAGACCACACCTCACGAACACACACACACATACACACAGCGAGACACTGTATGCAGGCATAAACCTGTGGAGGGTACTAAGTGATAATGGCATTTCAAGGTCCAGAGTGAGATCTCTGCTTCTAAAGTAATGGCCCATTTTATACAGAGAGATTGGCATAGTAGGCAATTTAACCATTCATAGCCCTCCTTTTATTTGTATCATTGCACATCCTACAAGTCACCAGCAGAGGGCGACCATTTTGAATCAATTTTCACATGGTAATGCTCACAAATTGGGTTATAACTCTAAAAGTAGCAGATCCCACTCGGGAACTTTGATATGCCCACAGAGAATATTATGTTCAACAATATACACCAGTATCCATGACATAGACTGACCAGGTGAATCTAGGTGAGAGCTATGATCCCTTATTGATGTCACTTGTTAAATCCACTTCAATCAGTGTAGATGAAGGGGAGGAGACAGGTTAAGGAAGGATTTTTAAGCCCTGAGACAATTGTGTATGTGTGCCATTCAGAGGGTGACTGGGAAAGACAAAATATGTAAGTGCCTTTGAACGGGGTATGATAGTAGGTGCCAGGCGCACTGGATTGAGTGTGTCAAGAACTGCAACGCTGCTGGGTTTTCACGCTCAACAGTTTCAGTGTGTATCAAGAATGGTTCACCACCTAAAGGACATCCAGCCAACTTGACACAACTGTGGGAAGTATTGGAGTCAACATGGGCCGGCCTGCATCCCTGTGGGGGTGCAACTCAATATTAGGAGGGTATACTCAGTGTATAGAAAAATACGCTAAATCAAAAATTGTATATTTTCAATGTTTATGTTTATAGTTTTTCAATATTCATAAATGAATGTAACAACATTGTTATTGAAATCTAAATACTACTCATATTACAGCACAAGTGGTAAGGCCAGGGGTGAAAGTAAACCGGAACTGTCTGGTACAGAGTACCTGCAAAATAAATAGTGGGGGTACGTCGTACCGGTAAAACATGATCCTATCACAGTGGAGACTGCTGAGGGTAGGACGGCTCATAATAATGGTTGGCATGGCGCAAATGGAATGGCATCAAACACATGGAAACCATACCATTAATACCATTCCACTGATTCCGCTCCAGCCATTACCACGAGCCCGTCCTCCCCTAAGGTGCCACCAACCTCCTGTGGCCTATCACAATAATTCAAACTTAAAGAAAACTGTAGGCTATTACACTATTTATCATTTCTGCGTGTTAGTCGCATGAAGAATTTGCGAATAGACTTGAAAAATTTTGGAATATGCTCCAAAATGCGGTGTGGTTAGACCCATTGACATTTTCCAAATGTTGTTACGTTACAGTATTATTCTAAAATGGATGCAAAAACATTTTTCTCATCAATCTACACACAATATCGCATAATGACAAAGCAAAAACAGTGGGGGTTTTTTGTTGCACATTTATAAAAAAATATATATAGAATACCTTATTTACATACGTTCTTTGCTATGACACTCGAAATTGAGCTCAAGTGCATTCTGTTTCCATTGATCATCTTTGAGATTGGAGTCCACCTGTGGTAAATTAAATTGATTGGAAATGATTTGGAAATGAAAAGACCTGTCTATATAAGGTCATACAGTTGACAGTGCATGTCAGAACAAAAACCAAGCCACGAGGTCGAAGGAATTGTCCGTACCAAACAATTTCTGCAGCATTGAATGTCCCCAAGAACACAGTGGCCTCCATCATTCTTAAATGGAAGAAGTTTGGAACCACCAAGACTCTTCCTAGAGCTGGCCACCCGGCCAAACTGAGCAATCGGGGGAGAAGGGCCTTGGTCAAGGAGGTGACCAAGAAACCGATGGTCACTCTGACAGAGCTCCAGAGTTCCTCTGTGGAGATGGGAGAACCTTCCAGAAGGACAACCATCTCTGTAACACTCCACCAATCAGGCCTTTAGGGTAGAGTGGCCAGACGGAAGCCACTCCTCAGTAAAAGGCGCATGACAGCCCGCTTGGAGCTTGCCAAAAGGCACCTAAAGGACTCTCAGACCATGAGAAACAAGATTCTCTAGTCTGATGAAACCAAGATCGAACTATTTGACCTGACTGCCAAGCGTCATGTCTGGAGGAAAACTGGCACCATCCCAACACTGATCATGGTTTTGGCAGCATCATGCTGTGGGGATGTTTTTCAGTGGCAGGGCCTGGGAGACTAGTCAGGATCAAGGGAAAGATGAACGGGGAATAGTACAGAGAGATTCTTGATAAAAACCTGTTCCAGAGCGCTCAGACCCCAATAAAAAGAAAAGATTAAGATGGGCAAAAGTACACAGACACTGGCCAGAGATATGGGTTTTTCTTTGCAACTATGCCTAGAATGCCAGTGTCCCTGAGTTTGCCTCTTTGCTGTTGACGTTAAGACTGGTGTTTTGTGGGTACTATTTAATGAAGCTGCCAGTTGAGGACTTGTGAGGCGTCTGTTTCTCAAATTAGACAATCTAATGTACTTGTCCTCTTGCTCAGTTGTGCACCGGGGCCTCCCACTCCTCTTTCTATTCTGGTTAGAGTCAGTTTGCGCTGTTCTGTGAAGGGAGTAGTGCACAGCGTTGTACAAGATCTTCAGTTTCTTGGCAATTTCTCGCATGGAATAGCCTTCATTTCTCAGAACAAGTATAGACTGACAAGTTTCAGAAGAAAGGTCTTTGTTTCTGGCCATTTTGAGCCTGTAATCGAACCCACAAATGCTGATGCTCCAGATACTCAACTAGTCTAAAGAAGGCCAGTTTTATTGCTCCTTTAATCAAGACAACAGTTTGCAGCTGTGCTAACATAATTGCAAAGGGTTTTCTATTGATCAATTAGCCTTTTAAAATGATAAACTTGGATCAGCTAACACAATGTGCCATTGGAAAACAGGAGTGATGGTTGCTGATAATAGGCCTCTGTACGCCTATGTAAATATTCCATAATAAATCAGCTGTTTCCAGCTACAATAGTCATTTACAACATTAACAATGTCTACACTGTATATCTGATCAATTTGATGTTATTTTAATGGACAAAAAATGTGAATTTTTTTCAGAAACAAGGACATTTCTAAGTGACCCCAAACTTTGGAACGGTAGTGTAAATGTGCTATTTAAGTTTATTAAGCAACAACCTGTTTTTGCTTTGTCATTATGGGGGTATTGTGTGTAGATTGATGAGGGGGGAAAAAACAAATGAATGCATTTTAGAATAAGGCTGTAACGTAGCAAAATGGGGGAAAATGAAGGGGTCTGAATACTTTCCGAATGCACTGTATGCATCAGTTCAGGTTACAAGACTTGTGTAGGCCTAATGAAGGACTATCACCCAATGTCATTCATAACACTTTTTGGTGTTTTGTAAGTGATGCCTCTTTGCATTTATCAAATGGCACTGTATTGTTGCTGGAGTCTTTTTAGAGTGAAGTAGCCTAACAGTTGGAATAGTAGAGGAAGTCTGGACACTGACTGTAAGCCTCACATGTAGCCTTATAATAACTCCTGCAGAATTAAGTGTTCCTCGCACTAAAATTATAGACCAAATGTATATTTTTCCTCGGGAACAGATGTAGAAAAACATGATTTAGTTCTTTCAGCATGTTGAGATATTGCGATTGCGCGTTTGGGGACCTGTTGTGTAGCCTAAGCATGCAAATTCTTTCAGCTACATAAAAGCTGACAGTATTTCATTTTCAACCTGAACAAATATCCATCCAAGACAAACTGAAATACTATCATAAAAATGTTGTATAGTTTTCAGAGCTTTGCACTTCCTTTAAACCGGTCACTGATGTCATTTGAAATTCTCCCTGGTCCTTAAACGTCCTCGGTCTGTGAGAAGCAGAAATTAAAGAGAAAACTTTACCGATGCATTGATCATTCTATCGATTTATAACATTATTCTGGTGAGCAAGGCTTTATTTAATATTCTAGACAAGCATCAAGTAATTACGGAATAGAAGCTGCATGTATCTAATTATAGACAAGGTGACTAACAAATAGCCTACCAATAGTCGGAAATGAAATATCTAAATGAATATCTATTTCCCGCACCCCCTGTCGTTCAACCGTCCCTGAGTAATGTGACAAGTAGTCTATGAGCCTTTTGAAGTAATTGTTTGACAATCAGATGAAAACATCATGACTGGTTGTGTTTATGCCACGTTACAAGGTAAGCTAAGGTATTTTAAAAGTTAAGTGATAAATCTTTACAATTAGGCCCACAGAGATCCTATTCAATTAATAGGGATTCAATATGTCATTCTATGATTAGGCCCACATGGAAGGTCCCTGTAGTGGGAGGAAATTACATCTACTTTCACTCCTGGGTAAAGCTTCATATTATTATATTATTTCTCAATTATGCTTTTAGATACAAATGTCAAATATATGTACAATCCTTCCTCCAAAGGACCATTCTATGGATTAAATGTGAAAATCCCCAAAATATTTTTGGGTCTTTCGTGAGGAATCACCCTGGCAGTAAAAGTGGAGTACATACTACTGTGTGACTGAGTTACGTTTAGCTTTAATCTAAATGGTTGTTTCTCATAAAACAATGAGAAGAATTTAATGGAAGTATAGTCTGTATTGTTGTGTCTTGGTAAAAGATGACTTGAGTTGAGTGGAAGTGTTGTCTAGATTGTTGTGTCTTGGTAAAAGATGACTTGAGTTGAGTGGAAGTGTTGTCTAGATTGTTGTGTCTTGGTAAAAGATGACTTGAGTTGAGTGGAAGTGTTGTCTAGATTGTTGTGTCTTGGTAAAAGATCACTTGAGTTGAGTTGAAGTGTTGTCTAGATTGTTGTTTGTCACAAAAATATGAGTCCTTACTGTGATGCAGCCCATCTGAACACAATAGACAGATTCTGGTTAGGGGGGTTGATTGGCTCCAGAATGTCTTACTAATTGGCAGAGTGAAAGGGACAGGCTAAATTGGCAGGTAGATGAGGCCAGTGAAGTATGGCTAGACCAAATACACCCACTCTTCATACAGCAGGCTTCAGCTGGAGTTAGGCTGTTATTAGCTAAGCTAAGACACATATTGTGCCCAGCAAGAACACAGTTACACACACTCGCGCTCACTCTCGCTCTCTCTCCCTCTCTCTCTCACTCTCACACACAAGGTCAAAATATTTTCTGTGGTGTGAGTATGTTATGGATGTATGTTGAGTGATGTCTGGTGTCATGGGATATGTGTTGTGTTTCTGAGCCCCGAGGGCCACTGCTTCCTCTGATAACACCCAGATCACCAGGGGACCTGTATCATCAGTCACAGGCTTCATTAGGAAATGTGTTGATGACGTTGTACCCAAAATAATAACATTCCCGACGAACCCCAATCAAAAACCCTATATGAACGGAGATATCCATACAATGCTGAGAGCCCATACTGCAGCATTCAATGTCAGCAGAACGAACCCAGATGACAGTACAGACATAACTTAAATTGATGTTTGACAACTCAGTCTCGCGTCGCATGTGGCAAGGACTACAGACTATCACAGATTACAAAGGAAAATCCATCTGTGTGGTGCCCACCGAAGCCTCCCTCCCAGACGAGCTTAACACATTATATATTCGCTTCGAAGCAGACAATACCTAGCCATCCAGGAAGACTCTCGCTGCTCCGGATGACAAGGTGCTTTCCCTCTCCGAGGCTGACATGAGGAAAACTCAACAGAGTGAATATTCACAAAGCCGCCGGGCATCTTCTCAAACATCTTCAACCTGTCCCTGTCCCAGGCTGTAGTCCCCACCTACTTTAAGGAGACCACCATCGTCCCATTGCCCAAGAAAAACAAGGTGACATGCCCAAATAACTAGCGCTCTGTCACGCTCACCTCTGTCATCATGAAGAGCTTCGAGGGGCTGGTCATCGCCCACATCAACGCCAGCATGCCAGGCACACTGTACTTACTCCAATTTGCCTACCGCTCCACCGCTCCTCGCAAGATGACAACCTCTCAGCAAAACAAAGGAGAAGCAGGATAAAGATAGTCATGAGTTTTAAGTTACTCTTCGTCCACATCACTGAGAACTTGTTTTGGACCAACACCACCACCACTCTTGTCAAGAAGGCTCAACAGCGTCTCTACTTCCTAAGGCAGCTGAAAATTCGGTATGCTACCCTGGATCCTCTCCAAATACTAGCGCTGCACCATCGAGAGCGTTCTGACCAGTTGCATCACGCCTGGTACGGGAATTTCTCCATCCACAACCGCCAGGCCTTCCAGCAGGTGGTGAAGACGGCCCAGTACGTAACTGTGACCGTGCTCCCACCCATCCAGGACATCAACTCAAAACGGGGCCTGAGGAAGGCATGCAGCATCATCAAGGACCCCACACACCGCAGCCACGAGCTGTTCTTTCCCTTACCTTTGTTGAAACTTGAAACTAAACCTGAACCTGGTTGTCATGGAAACCACCATTTCTCTCATTCTTTCTCTCACTCTCTGTCTGTGTGTCTCTGGGCAGGGAGAGGGATTACAGTGACTTTGCCGTGACGGCCCTGCTGTGTGGAGCTAGCATGGACCTGCTGTATGTTTTCTCTTTCTGAGTGTCTGTGTGTATGTGTGAGTGCGTATGTTGGTGCGGGTGTGTGCTTGTGTTATAGAGTTACTTAGATCTGTGTTATATAGTTAAAAGCACAACAGCTCCCTCAATGCTTGACTTTCAACAATGCTAGTCTCACCAGTCTCTGGTTAAATTTGCCACAGCATCGTGTTGTGGTGTCTGAATTTTAGTGCTTGTGTCCATGCAAGCCTGTTTCTGTGTGATGCTACAAAGCATGTGTGTGAGCAGTTAAAGTGAGTGTGTGTGTTGCGTGAACTTTGAGTCATTCTAGATCTGGGAGCTGTTTGGTTTGTGTGTCTGTGTGTGTGCGTGTGCGCACATGCGCACGCATTCTATCCTGGTAGAGTCTCTTATACTCCCTCTACTGGAAGATGTTTATCCCACAGGCTTAACTTGAGATGGTTCCAGTCCCTATTGTCCTGAGTGGCACAGCGGTCTAAGGCACTGCATCTCAGTGCTAGAGGTGTCACTGCAGACCCTGGTTTGATTCCAGGCTGTATCACAACCGGCCGTGATTGGGAGTCCCATAAGACGGCTCACAATTGGCCCAGCGTCGTCCAGTTAGGATTAGGCCGGGGTAGGCAGTCATTGTAAATAAGAATTTGTTCTTAACTGACTTGCCTAGTTAAATAAAGGTTAAATAAATACACATATTCTCTATCATAGCCTCAGTCGAACGTATTGCACTGTTCTTGTGTGGACCAGAGAAACAGCAAACCCACATCCCCAAGTTGTATTTGTCTGTCTGTCATATGCCCCTGACTACCACAAAGGGTTACAGCAGCAGAGGTAGTCTCAGAGTGAGTTATTATGAGTAGAGTGCTAAATTATTTTTAGTCTGATTAAACTCTATTCTCTCTGTCTCATTGCTGTCTGAATAGCCACGTTGATGGTGACACCCATTCACCAGTTGCTCGTCTGTAGAACAGTCAAGTAGTATATTATGTTGTGTTATAATCATTTCAGTTAGTCAGTATCAAAGGCTTTTGTAATGCTAGTTTTCCACTGCTGAATAAGGTTGTTTTGTGGCCTATGGACTGTACTGTACACCTTCAGGAGTGTGTTCATGTGTAGTGAATATGATGCAGTCGCACTATACTACATTCAGTCTCAGGCTCTGTGAAACACACAGCTCTGTTTGTCTGCTCTCTGTCTGATGAAGGGGAGTTTCCCAGCCAGCCAATGCTGTTTCTCCCTCCAGCTGTTATGCACTGTCATAGGATGACTAATACTACAGCTACTGTACATACCTCGCAGTGACTCAATGTTAGGAGGAGCGTGAACACCAGCACAGAGTGCTCAAATGTCATGTGGTGATGTACAAGCCTCTGTAGTAACCTGAGAGAGAGAGAGAGAGAGAGAGAGACAGAGAGAAAGAGAGAGAGAGACAGAGAGAGAGAGAGAGAGACAGAGAGAGAGAGACAGAGAGGGAGAGAGAGAGAGAAAGAGAGAGAGAGACAGAGAGAGAGAGAGAGAGAGACAGAGAGAGAGAGAGACAGAGAGAGACAGAGAGGGAGAGAGAGAGACAGAGAGAGAGAGACAGAGAGAGAGAGAGAGAGAGAGAGAGAGAGACAGAGAGAGGGATCATAGGGATCACAGATCAGCTGTGTAATGTGACCTGTGTATGTGCTGCTGTGCTAGGCAGGGGCCACCGGGGCCCAGTTTGGCTGCTTACTTCAGGAGTTGGGAATGAGGGTACTTGTACACTATGGGCATTAGTCTTGTGTTTTTTGTCTGAGAGCTATCTTTCTTGTTAGCACTTCCTGTCACTAAAGCAGCATTATTCTCACTGCAGCCTAATACTCACTGTGGGCGATGCTCGTTAGCTGTGGGCGATGCTCGTTAGCTGTGGCCGAGGCTCGTTAGCTGTGGGCGAGGCTCGTTAGCTGTGGGCGATGCTCGTTACCTGTGGGCGAGGCTCGTTAGCTGTGGGCGATGCTTGTTAGCTGTGGGCGATGCTTGTTAGCTGTGGGCGAGGCTCGTTAGCTGTGGGCGATGCTTGTTAGCTGTGGGCGATGCTTGTTAACTGTGGGCGATGCTCGTTAACTGTGAGCGATGCTCTTTAACTGTGGGCGATGCTCGTTAGCTGTGGGCGATGCTCGTTAGCTGTGGGCGATGCTCTTAGTTGACAATGTGGCTACTGTTGCTATTTTTTCACCGAGTAGTGTTGCTGTCTGTTTGACTGTTGGCTGCTTATAGCTAATATATATACTGCTCAAAAAAATAAAGGGAACACTTAAACAACACATCCTAGATCTGAATGAAAGAAATAATCTTATTAAATACTTTTTTCTTTACATAGTTGAATGTGCTGACAACAAAATCACACAAAAATAATCAATGGAAATCCAATTTATCAACCCATGGAGGTCTGGATTTGGAGTCACACTCAAAATTAAAGTGGAAAACCACACTACAGGCTGATCCAACTTTGATGTAATGTCCTTAAAACAAGTCAAAATGAGGCTCAGTAGTGTGTGTGGCCTCCACATGCCTGTATGACCTCCCTACAATGCCTGGGCATGCTCCTGATGAGGTGGCGGATGGTCTCCTGAGGGATCTCCTCCCAGACCTGGACTAAAGCATCCGCCAACTCCTGGACAGTCTGTGGTGCAACGTGGCGTTGGTGGATGGAACGAGACATGATGTCCCAGATGTGCTCAATTTGATTCAGGTCTGGGGAACGGGCGGGCCAGTCCATAGCATCAATGCCTTCCTCTTGCAGGAACTGCTGACACACTCCAGCCACATGAGGTCTAGCATTGTCTTGCATTAGGAGGAACCCAGGGCCAACCGCACCAGCATATGGTCTCACAAGGGGTCTGAGGATCTCATCCCGGTGCCTAATGGCAGTCAGGCTACCTCTGGCGAGCACATGGAGGGCTGTGCGGCCCCCCAAAGAAATGCCACCCCACACCGTGACTGACCCACCGCCAAACCGGTCATGCTGGAGGATGTTGCAGGCAGCAGAACGTTCTCCACGGCGTCTCCAGACTCTGTCACGTCTGTCACATGTGCTCTGTGTGAACCTGCTTTCATCTGTGAAGAGCACAGGGCGCCAGTGGCGAATTTGCCAATCTTGGTGTTTTTTGGCAAATGCCAAACGTCCTGCACGGTGTTGGGCTGTAAGCACAACCCCCACCTGTGGACATCGGGCCCTCATACCACCCTCATGGAGTCTGTTTCTGACCGTTTGAGCAGACACATGCACATTTGTGGCCTGCTGGAGGTCATTTTGCAGGGCTCTGGCAGTGCTTCTCCTGCTCCTCCTTGCACAAAGGCGGAGGTAGCGGTCCTGCTGCTGGGTTGTTGCCCTCCTACGGCCTCCTCCATGTCTCCTGATGTACTGGCCTGTCTCCTGGTAGCACCTCCATGCTCTGGACACTACGCTGACAGACACAGCAAACCTTCTTGCCACAGCTCGCATTGATGTGCCATCCTGGATAAGCTGCACTACCTGAGCCATTTGTGTGGGTTGTAGACTCCGTCTCATGCTACCACTAGAGTGAAAGCACCGCCAGCATTCAAAAGTGACCAAAACATCAGCCAGGAAACATAGGAACTGAGAAGTGGTCTGTGGTCCCCACCTGCAGAACCACTCCTTTATTGGGGGTGTCTTGCTAATTGCCTATAATTTCCACCTGTTATCTATTCCATTTGCACAACAGCATGTGAAATGTATTGTCAATCAGTGTTGCTTCCTAAGTGGACAGTTTGATTTCACAGAAGTGTGATTGACTTGGAGTTACATTGTGTTGTTTAAGTGTTCCCTTTATTTTTTTGAGCAGTGTATTTAGACTGGAAAAGCTAAACTTCCTGTGTGTGCAGAGGAAGAGCAAATATGGAAGTGTGACCACACATAGTCTACGTAGCCTGAGACAGTCTCGCCTATCATCTCTCACATTGAAACACGTGCAAAAATCCACACTCTCTTTGACTCACACATAAACATTAGCCTACACAGAAACTCCTTCACTCTTCTTTCCCTTTCTGTCCCTGCCTTTCACACAACCTCCCCCAAATATTAGTCTTACTAATCTCTTTTGACCTCCTATTAACATACCGGTAAATGTAAATTGAGTTAGCTAGCTAGAGATCGCAAGATTTGTTGGTTCTGGGTTCTGAGATTATAGTTGTAGACATAGAAAAGATGGTTGTCTTGCTGAGATCTGGAAGCAACATGTCTTCTTTACTGTGGAACATGGATTCACTTCAGTCTCCTGTCCAGTACGGCTCACATTACAGTACACAGCAACCCAGTAACACAGTCATATGATATGTGGAGTCAGGACAGCATCCACTGTCATATGTAGGTCTGTGATTGTATAGTTTTCCAAATGCTCTTAGTGATACTATACCATTATGGTATCTGGGCTTTCAGTGTGTATAACAGCTCTACCTAGACAGACAGACAGACGAGGAATAGACATTACAGCCACTGACATTAGACAGATAGTGAGAGAGACTGGAGAGTCTCCATGTTACCTGATGCCTTTCCTCTCCTGTTGGGATCAAGACCCTGTCACAATGTACACCAGCACTCACTTGGCCCTTAGCTGCCCCCCTTAGCCTTTAATCACAGGGCCTCTGATACCTACGCTTCCCACCGGAGAACACAGGCAGGCACGTGTACACACACACACCTGTCATAAACACACACGTGTCATAAACACACACGTGCCATAAATACACACACGTACACTATATATACAAAAGTATGTGGACACCCTTTCAAATTAGTGGATTAGGCTATTTCTGCCACACCCGTTGCTGACAGGTCTATACAATCGAGCACACAGCTATGCAATCCCCCTAGACAAACATTGGCAGTAGAATGGACTTACTGAAGAGCTCAGTGACTTTCAAAGGGGCATTGTCATAGGGACGACCGAGAGCTAGAACGCCGAGTGCTGAAGCGCATAGCGCGCCCCAAAAATTATAATATTAAAAATGCTACCCCCGTGGGGTTTGGCAGACGCCCGGAGAACGATACCTACCCAAATGCATAGTGCCAACTGTAAAGTTTGGTGGAGGAGGAATAATGGTCTGGGGCTGTTTCTCATGGTTCGGGCTAGGCCCTTTAGTTCCAGTGAAGGGAAACCTTAATGCTACAGCATACAATGACATTCTAGATGATTCTGTGCTTCCAACTTTGTGGTAACAGTTTGGGGAAGGCCCTTTCCTGTTTCAGCATGACAATGCCCCTGTGCACAAAGCGAGGTCCATACAGAAATGGTTTTTCAAGATCGGTGTGGAAGAACTTGACTGGCCTGCACAGAGCCCTGATCTCAACCCCATCGAAAACATTTTGGTTGAATTGGAACTCCGACTGGCCTAATTGCCAGACCTAATTGCCCAACATCAGTGCCCGACCTCACTAATGCTCTTGTGGCTGAATGGAACTAATCCCCACAGCAATGTTCCAACATCTAGTGGAAAGCCTTCCCAGAAGAGTGGAGGCTGTTATAACAGCAAAGGGGGGACCAACTCCATGTTAATGCCCATGATTTTGGAATTAGATGTTCGACGAGCACGTGTCCACATACTTTTGGTCATGTAGTGTATGTGCACATACAGTACTTATGCAGACAAACATATACTGTACATATGCAATATACATTCGGACAGTATTTAGACCCCTTGACTTTTTCCACATTTTGTTACATTACGGTCTTATTCTAAAATTGATGAAATAGTTTTTTTTATACAATAATGTACATACGATACCATATGTGCACACACACATCTCTGACAATTGAGTGGACCCATATGTGAATGTATAGCATGCAGGATATAATACAGCAATGATGAGTTCAGAGATATACACCGAGTGTACAAAACCTGCTCTTTCCATAACATAGACTGACCAGGTTAATCCAGGTGAAGGCTATGATCCCTTATTGATGTCACTTGTTAAATCCACTCAGTGTTGACGAAGGGGAGGAGACAGGTTAAAGAAGGATACTTTTTTCACTATGTCTCTCTCTCTCTCTCTCTCTCTCTTTCTCTGTCTCTCTATGTCTCTCTCTCTGTCTCTCTCTCTCTGTCTCTCTCTCTCTGTCTCTCTCTCTGTCTGTCTCCCTCTGTCTTTCTGTCCTCTCTCTCTGTCTCTCTCTCTTTCTCTCTCTCTGTCTCTATCTCTCTGTCTCTCTCTCTCGTCCTATCTCTCCTCTCTCTCTTCCTCTCTCTCTCCTCTCTGTCTCTCTCTCTGTCTCATATCTCTCCTCTGGCTCTCTCCGCTCTCTCTCTCTCTCTCCTCTCTCTTCTCTCCTCTCTCTGTCTCTATCTCCTCTATGTCTACTCTCCTCCTTCGTTTCTCTTCCTCTCTCCTTCTCTCTCTTCTCTGTCTCTCCTCTATGTTTCTCTCTCGTCTTTGTCTCTTTGTCTTCCCTCTCTTTCTTTGTTCTCTCTCCTGTCTCTCCTTTTCTCTGTTTCTCTATGTCTCTCTTCTCTTGTGTCTTCTCGTATCTTGTCTCTCTCTCTCTGTCTCTCTCTCTCGTTCTGTCTCTTTCTCTGTCTCTATCTC